>NC_134457.1:134805713-135106651 GCF_047948215.1 Lycorma delicatula | reverse complement strand
AATCCGTCACGTCCCAACTACTTCAGATATACAATTTTCTGTCCGCGAATAAAGCATTTAAATATATTTAAATGATATCTCCGCCCTATACAGTTTATAAAAAGCATAAATTTTCAACAATAAAATTTCTTGCCTTCCATTTAAGTCGAATTATATTGGTTTATTTCGGTTTTGGCAAAAACCGACTTTTTAATCATTTAAAATGTTATTCATAGAACTCTAATCATCATAACAAGAGTTCTGAGATAAGTTTCATTACAGTTTTTAAAAAAATAGTACTTCTCTAATTACTCACGTCAGTCAGAGAACCTTCCTTGTGAACAGGAAAAAGTTTATTAACGACTCAGGAGCAGTATCCGTTTCCATAATTACATTAAACACACGTACCGACTGATTTAGGTATTCACGTGATGCTTTCTTGTGGAATGTTAAAAGATATTCTCTCAAAGACCGGGGGTTTATTACTTTTGGTTCTAGTAATAACTATCCCTAACTCATTTACTGAGATTTTTCAGAGAAAATAAACGATAAATGCAAGGAAGTATGATTTGAGAAGATTAGTTGGGTGTAGTATTACGTGATGTATTGTAAATTAAATCTAAATTTGGGTGAATTGGACTTCATAATGAGGTAAATAACAGAAATTTTATTAATACAGTATTCAAAGCAAGAAGTGAGCTGTTACTCTTAAACAGTGTGCCCTACAGGAAAGACATGTTATATTAAATATAAAATATATTTTATGTCAAAAGATAAGTCTTTTGACATTCCTAAAGGAATGTCAAAAATACACATGCTTCCTACTTAACGCATAAGAGAAGCAAACCATTTTACATTTTGTAAGTTCACATCGGATTGTCATGAACATTAGGTTTTTCTGGTACGGAAGAAACGAATTAAGGGAAAAGGCTATTACTTATTATTGAACGTAGAGGACTGGACAAAACTGGTTAATTATGGCCAGGATGCAATAAAATTTAGAGGGAAGTGGGCCAAAGGTTTTAATTTTTAAATAGGAAAAGCCAATATTTACTTTGGGTAGCTGTCATTCATTTATGAATTTTGAGTTTTATTTAAACTAATACTAAACATTATTAAAAATAGTCTATTTTTATTAGAATATTTGAATCCACACTGGAAGCGCGAGTGATTTATCAATCACATGCCAAAAGTGTGTTGAAGTTATTTGTATATGAATTTTTGTGCATTAATTTCGTTTTATGTTTTATATTGCTTTTTGACCAATTCATTTTGTTATAACTGTTATAACACAAATTTATTGTTATTATTAATTATCGGCCCCGAGGCGCGAGTGGTAGCGTCTCGGCCTTTCATCCGGAGGTCGTGGGTTCAAATCCCGGTCAAGTACGGCATATTTCCATATGCCACGCTATACTTTTCTTACGCTGTTAGATCGCTTGCGATGTGGAGGACCAAAAAACCTTTGCAGTAGGTTTTAGAGCGAGTATGAACTGTAGATGCATAGGTGATGAATTTGAAACAACGCCTTGTTTTTTATTGAATTGTTATTTAATTTCTTGTCGTCTTGACATTTAGATAACATATAATTGAACATTTAACATATAACGTAACACATATAATTGACTTAATAACATACAAGTATACAAATAAAATAAGCGTCCATCCGGACTGAATGTAAGACACGACCACTCTGGGGCAGATTCTCTGACGCCGAAAGAATAGAAGTCGCTACATCATAATGACCACTCCTTGCGGTATTATGACGTAGGACATCGTATGACCACAGCTTGCCGGAGAGCTCTAGCCCTCGCTAGGCAGCAGCACTCGACGGCAAAAGTGGAACGTAACATACGCTTTATTTCCATATCCCACCCTCAACCTTCAAGCTTTTTTTTTACCCACTACATTCCTGGGCCGGACATCCACTTAAGTATACTAGGCTCAGGAACGTGTCCATTTGACTCCAAGGGGGCGTCCCCCGCCCACCGGTTTTACACCCGGCACGGCAGGTTAGCCCCCCCCGGTTCCGGATCTCTTTTTAGCGTCTGCCTCAAATCCCCCACGGAAAAGACGAGGTCCGGCTATTTCATCCCCCAACCCCCCGTAGGGAACCGGGTCTCGGTCTTTATGCCCTGCCTCAAACCGACGGTGCTAGCCCCAGAAAGCACCGAAGCGCCCCCGGGACCAACACCGCCGGCCGGGTCTCGGTCTTTATATTTTCCCATACAGTCTGCCCCAGGAGTCCCCACCCCATCACAGGAACCCGCATTCCTGAGCATACGGGCCCTCCGAGGCAGGGCTGTCCTCCCTTCCCTACAATTGGGCCCCTATAACCCCTGGCGTCTTGAGTCTTCTTCTTTTATCCTGAGGATATTTCTTGCGAAATTCGCGAACCAGTCCCAGTTTGCTTCATTGACCAATAACCACCCGACCAGATTTTCAGCTGTTAAGTTGTTTGCTGCCATTTCGTTTCTGTACTGGGCCCATTTGCGACAATCGAAGATAGTATGTTGAACATCGTCTACCTCGTTACAGTAGATACATATAGGAGATAACCTTTTGCCAAATCTATGCAAGTAATAGCCAAATGAGCCATGCCCAGACATTAGTTGTGTCATATAATAATCCAGATTGCCGTGTTTTCTTTCCAGCCAGACCTCCAGATCAGGGATCGATCAATCGTCTTGTCCATACCCCAACCAATGAGAAAGACCATTCGGTCTGCCAGTTATTCATAGTCTCTGCTTCCGCTTCAGTTTTTGACATACCCGTTGTTCTCAGCCTTCGATTTCTTATTTGTAGTTCGAATGGTGGTACCCCAGCCAAGACACACAGCGCATCATAAGATAGAGTGCGGTACCCCGCCACAACCCCCAATAACGCAACCCGGTGTACACTTCTTAATCTCTGTTTATTCCTTTGTATGCTCATTCCTTCACCCCATACCGGAGCTGCATATTACGCTAACGATATCACGGCTGATGTGATCAGTCTCCTGACTGAAGCTCTAGGTATGCTATGGTTGTTGAACATACCCCTTAACGCCCTTATAGTGGGGGCTACCCGTTTGCATATCATCTCTATGTGCGCTCCAAATTTAAGACTCTTATCGAGCATTACACCAAGGTATTTGGTGCAACTCACCTCTAAGATATGCTCCCCTCGTATTGCGATGTTGATTCCCCGGACTCTTCTTCTACCGGAGAAAAGAATACGTCTCGACTTGGCAGGGGACACCTGTAACTTGTTGCTTTCTAGCCATTCGTCGATTATTCCGAGAGACTGAATAGCTTGGACCTCTAAATTCTCTACTTCTCGATCCTCGACCAGAATTGCCACATCATCCGCATAACGTACGATAGTTATCCCTTCCGGGTAACGCAAATTGTAATACAATTAAATTTCTATAACAATATTCAACAAAAAAAATGACTATCCAAACAGTATAATAACTTTGGTAATCAGTTGTTGTTTATGGTTCCAAAAAATCCTTAAATTTAAGTACTATAATTAATAATTTTGCTTCGTAGCTTTTTTTTATTTTTTAACCGCCAATCTAAGGAATACAATAATTGAAATTAAAAGTTATTCTCTTCTGCCTAAATTTTAAAAAATTCTATCTTAGATGAAATAAAAGTTTAAAGATTTGATCAGAAATAAGATTTGTTGCGAGGACCAATACTGAAAAAATGAAGTAAATACCACATACATTTTTGGTAGATATATTAATTTAACAATAAAATGCATCAAAATTAATACAGTAGTTTTACTCGTGCAGGTTTCAAGAAACATAAGGATGGATACACGAATATCATGAAAAACATACATTTCTTTTTTAAACTTAATTATGTACATATGACAATAAATGTTTTTATAAAGAAAATTTCCTGGTCGGTCATAGCATTATTCATACGCTATAAATCTCCATTTTCATTTTCCCACGTACCACCATCTTCGTAAACTAGTGTAGTGAATTAATTCATTAGTAAAAAAATAAATAAATTCATATAATTTTTGTCTGATTATAATAAATATTTTTATCTTTAACATAAATGAGCTTATTAGGTCTTTCTTTTCATTTAGAAAACAAAAATAATAAATTTTTTTCACAGTTTTATTTTAGTAAGATTATTAAAAAATACATCAGAAAATAATCTAAAATTCTCGTTTGATATCACGTTACATTATAGTCAGATTAGTTTACCTGAGATAAAAAATCGCAGAACGTTAAGGAATTCAAAACCACGCGATAAACAAATAAAACATTTTTAAACACTACAGAACTACGCTGAAAATAGAACGAAGCTACGTAACTGATTGAAATACGAAGCAAATTAAATATGAAAGTGCATTATTCAATGAATGATCCGTAGAGTTATAGATAAATGAGAGCAGAGTAAATAAATACTGTAATTGATCTTTAAACTTAAATTTCGTACATATGAAACAAAAATAAAAAATAGAAAATTATGTTATATGTAAATAAGTGAATAACTTTCTTATTGTCTCATTAGTTTAGAAATTTTTTAAATGTTCAACTATACAAATAATTTTATTGTTACCATAATATTTTAATTATTTTTATGAGTAAAGGTTAAGTAAATTTAATATCATGAAATAATTGACAAAACAGTGTAAATATTTCTGAAGACGTATTGAAGCAATAATAGAGATATAAAATCAAATAATTATAAAATTTATTAATGTACTTCCAACACATTCTTCACTACTGTTATACAAAAATTTATTAATGTAAAATAATAACTAAAAGTTGTATTTTGTTTTTTAAGTAGTAAGTCTGTAAGGGTAAATATAATATTTACGATAAAAATACATGTTCGAACTGTATATATTATATAAATGATTATATAAACACACACATACACACACACATATATATATATATATATATAAATAAATTTATTTATTTATTTTGAAATCATAAGGTTATAACGCTATTTTACTTACAAAATATAACGTAAAAAAAAAATTGTAACAGTGTAAGGGTTTAAATAATTATTTAAAAATATAGACAAAAAATAAATAAATAAAGTATGAGAGAACGTTTGTAATTTTCTCTGTGTTTCTCGATGGATACTGTTCACTCTAACTGACAGATACTTATATTTTTATCATTTGTGGCGATATATACTTCCAAAACATTCCTCGCTCCTGTTATGTTAAAAACTGATTTTAAATTAATTTAAAAATATGTTTTATGATATGAGTTTAAGAGAGAATTCTAGTCTGTTGATGACACGTTTGTAAACCAACACAGAGATGTAACAAAAACGTATTTATATATTTTGATAGAATTACGCGTATAAATTATAACTATAAAACTGCTGATATACACAGGTTAAGGGCCTCCGAAGATCATTAACAACAAAGCATTCAAATTGTAAAAAAAATTGGACGAATTCCAAAATGTTTAGTAAAATGGAGTATTTATTCGACTTAAAATAGACGTGGGTGTTTTTTAAATCTGAATTTGATGAAAAGATCAATGAAGCTACTAAAATATTTCTGAAAAATTTATATTATTCTTTTGTAAGTCATGCACTTTAGGCATAATCCAGACTCAGTAATTTTTAGTTCTATAACATACAGTAGCATTTTATCGATGAACAGTGAAAAGACTTTTGAAGAACCTTTCTCCACGTATACTGTTAAAACAACAGCAAATTACATGTAGATTAGACCACATAAAATAATTCACAGAAATAACTGAACCGTAATCTGTCAGTTAAATATAATAAAAAATTCATGGCAAGAAAATATTTTTATTTTTTTTCAATTTGGCGTGTAAGAATAAATTTCATCTGATTATTTTCTGTTTTACGTTAAACTGTAGAGATTAGTAGAAATGTAATATGGGATGAAAATCCTTAAAAATTAAATTTATAAATATGCAGATTTAAAAATTAAAAAGGCATCTTTACAAATATTTATTAGTAAGTATTGTAACATTTTACGGTAAAAGAAAAAAAATGAAATAAATTTTAAAAATTACAATAGGTGTTTGAAATTTTATATTGAAGGGAAAATTAAATAGGGTGATAAATATGAAAAGTTTTAAACATACTAAATTTCAGTACTATTTTTTTTTTTAATCAGAAATGAAACCAAGTTGGGTATCGGTAATCCTTGTAATAAAGCATACAAGGGAGGGTGGGTGGTCAGTTAATTTATTAATAAAACTAGATCGTGTGACTAAACCCTAAAAGGGCAGTTAAAATATAAAGCGTTATAAATCAGTTAGTTATTGATTTAAAGCATAGCATTTCGTTACGATTAAAGGATTAAATAACAGAGAATAGAATAAAGAAGAATAAAAAAAGGTAAAAAAAAAATATATCGTTATACATGATATATGTTTTTTAATCAATTGCTTTTTGTTTTATTACATACGATGTCGATAGCGATATAGAGAAATAATAATTCAGTTTTAATTGTATATTTTATGTTTTTAATTAAAAACAGTTATAATTATTTAAAACGAAGAGAAAATGTTATTCATTCAGTCTAAATTAATAAGTTACACACGGTTTTTTTAGGAATTTCAGTTTCTGCATAAATGACATAAATACAATCTCACTAGTTATTAAATCGTAATAAGATATCGCTGCTGTGTCATAATGATAATAGTTGAGTTATTCGATAGTTGAGTTCCTAGGTCAAAGATTTCCGATTTGAATCCGGTTTACACCAGTCAGAATTTGTAATCTGATTAATTGATGATCCCCTGGGTCTCGCAACTACAATAGAGAACTGTCCACTGATAGTATAGTTAAAGGCTTCCGTTATGGTTTAATACTGACCACATCCTAATTCCGCTTAGCAATTGGTCTAGAATAGCGTAGGTCTAGTTAATCTACTATTAATTTGGCGTGTTGAAGTCTTCAGCTTTAGAATTTTCAGTTATGTAAACATATATTAGGAGTATATATATATATATATATGTGTGTGTGTGTGTGTGTGTGTGTGTGTGTGTACGCATCAAATAGTACGTTTAAATAATAAATAATGTTCATTTTTTTCGGACTGGTAAGACAATATGATAAAATCTAATTTAAAAAAAATATATTTTAGTTTCAGCTAGGTTTTTCTTTTAGTTATATAAGAAATATTAGTTTGTAATAATACTTAAAAAAAGTTATTAAAATTAAAAACTACATCAAATTTTATTTTTTGATGAAATATTTTATTGTGTAATCCCACTCTAAAAATGTATAGATTATGCAATGATATAGTTGATGTATAGATTATTTTTAAAAATTACAATTTTTAAAAAATACGATTTTACGTTTTCTTTTTGTTTTTTTTTTTAAGATTTCCAAGTTGTATAAAGTTCATAATAAAAAATTTAGGTCAAGTATCAAAACATTAAGTTGTATTTTACCTCTTTTTTTTTTTAAATCGTTTCATTCATTACTTTAGTAATATTAAAGCTTAAAAAATTTGGTCATTCTGTTCAAAGATACCTCATTAAAATGATTTATACATATTATTTATCTAAATACATTTTGCAAGATAAATTTTCTCTAGTAAAACTACGATCACAAATGTGAAGTGGAAAAAATAATTAAAATTTTTTTTGTCCACTTAAAATATTTACTTACGCGGGCGAAAAATCAATTATATATCATTATATCACAAATAGGATATTATTACAACTATCTTATAAATGGCTAAAACATATGTATATAATTAATCCCAAATATTTTTGTCACCGGGTAGTGATAATATTTAGAACTGAAAACTATCGTAGAAAGTAATATGTTTTGAGTTTTATAAAAAGAAATAATAAATCTCATACCTCTGGTTAAAAAAATTCAAACGGAACAAAATAATGTTACTTCAGAATAACAGATATAAAAGATCGGAACATGGACCGAAAATAGAAAATATTTCTCTTCGTACAGCACCACAAGTAAATATCTTTTAAAAACCATAATTTTAAATTTACTGAGAATTTATCTAAGAGATTGTCCCTTTCCTCCGAAATGATAAAGATAAATCCAATCATGTCGAACGTGAGAGCATTTAGTAATTGATTTTTAATAATAATATCTGCGGTTTTGGACAAACAAACAGTTAAAATCGTAACTAAAATAAACGACAATTTGGATCAATGTACATAAAGAAAACAAAACAAATAGTCTGTAACTCAGTATTGCTCTAAGCCAGTCACAAAACAAATTAATAAAAATGATATTTTTTAAAAAATATTCAATTAATAAGTGTTAGTTCGAAGACATAATTCATCAATAATGATGCAGAAACTTACTTTTAAACAATGACAGAGGTCTTTATCTAAAAGCATTTTTGAATTATTAAAATTTATTAAATAGTTTTTTGTTGAAAATTTTCTATCATAAGAACATTAAATGATTATGTTAGACACAAATTTTGTACGTAGAAGTTGATATATTTTTGAATGGTTTTAGTTGATGACTTCTCCATCATTCTTTAGAAAAATTTTAGCTAACCAACCTATAACAGGAGTAATTCGTGAGGGAAATCTAAAGCTTAACTTAAACTCGTTATTTGATGTTTTGAGATACATATACTCTTATTCTAAAATCATTGTTAAAAGTGCTGAGTAGTATTTTTCGTAAATATTGTTTATTTTACAATACTATAATAATATTTTATTATTTCAAATTGTCTTTTTACTTTAATTGTTAATTTTCTAATAAATATTGTTTTCTCAATATCAGCCGATAATGATTGTTTAATAAACGAAGTGACTATCTAGTTTTATAAATTAAGTAAACACCTTGTAAAGGATTTTTGAGTGTTTTCTTGGTTTTACAATTTATTCACCGTTCATAAGTTTTATATTTTTTGTTAATAAATTAGTGTTTTATATAAATGATAAAAAATATATAACAAAATATATCAGTTCAAAGTCAAGTGTTTATTTTCGGTGGCTTAAGTACAATGGTAAAAGAATAGTTAAAAAAAACAATCACTTTGCTTTTAGGAATAATTTTTATTTGGTATTTTACTTATTACTGCTACAGCAGTATTTCAGGATAAAAAAAAACTTCGTCTACGTTTTCTAACGTCGTTTCTACAGATGCTGTCCTTTAATAGCAAATATTTCTCCAGCTATTCTCACCGTAAATATTAAAAGAAATAAAAAATATTTAGAAAATTATTCATATAAAATAAATTTTGAACGTAAAAATTATAAAATGAATTGAGTAAATAGGGCCTGTAAGTTTCTACAGAGTGATTCACGAAAATGTTACAAACTTTTAGGACATGTTACTATTTAATAAAGAAAAACGTTCATATAAACATATATGGAAATGCTTGGTTAACGAGTAAAGGCTGACCAAAGATTTCTCTACTGATTTCTGCGCCTTCGATAAAATTAAAACAGAAATAATTCTTGGGGCAGAAATTATGTGATAAATTTGGAGGTTTTATATGAAATCTGACCTGACACACTGCAAAAAAAATAGATCCCAGAACTGTATTTTTAGTAAGTTTTAAGTAATCTGGGTTAAAACAAAAAAAAAAGAATATTACGAAAATCACAATATTTTACACGTTTGCCGTAAGTAATTTTGTTAAATGAGTAATAAACACAAAGTTTTTATATAAAACTTTTACAAAATTTGATTCTGAGTAACCTTTTTCTTTTTATTTTCCTGTTTAGCCTCCGGTAACTACCGTTTAGATAATACTTCAGAGGATGAATGAGGATGATATGTATGAGTGTAAATGAAGTGTAGTCTTGTACAGTCTCAGTTCGACCATTCCTGAGATGTGTGGTTAATTGAAACCCAACCACCAAAGAACACCGGTATCCACGATTTAGTATCGTGGATACCGGTGTTCTTTGTAACCTACCGGTGATTCTGAGTAACCTGGTATGAATAAAGTACACAGAAACTATATACAAAGTAAGAATTTCGATGTTTATTAAAAAAAAAAAAAAAAAACATATCAAAACATGGCAGATTTTCCAAAGATTCTAATAAATTGTTTTATTGATGTGTTATTTTATTTGATTTTTCAATTATTTTTTAAACATATCATCCCTATTTATCTTTCTAGAATATTTAATTATTTTGTTTTGTAATATTGAAAATTTTGTTTCGGTTAATACCTAATTAAAATCTATCACATTTTCTTCTATATTTTTCTTCTTTTTTTATCACAGATTATGTCCTAAATGTTTGTTACATTCTTTGTGAATCGCTCATATATGACAGTCAGTAATTTTCTGCTTTTTAATGAATTTATAAGTTTTACTTTTTCTGAACAATTAGAAATCTTTAAAATGAGAAATTAGAAATAATGGGAACGAAAATATATTTTTAGTCTGTAAAGATGATTTTACTTTAAATACAATAAATTATTTAAAACTAAAAATTATTTAGCGATTCATTTCTTACTAATTTACCCGTGTGAACTCAATCGAAAATACTTAATCTCCTAATCAATTTGAAGTTGTAAATATAGTCACCACCTCTTACCGTTCACTGTTCTCGTAGATTCTTCAAGTACTTCTCTGGAAATCATTGAGGTTGATACTTTTCATTGATGAATAACATTCTCTTATATTGTTTCTTAAGTTTTAACATCAAATGCTATAGAGAGAAGAGAATTACATTCAGTATGTACAATATACAGAATCTACTTTTAAACTTGGAATTACGTTAAAATATGGAAATTAAACTGCCTAGTTAATATTGTTTTTAAATTAGTTTACAATAAATACCTGCTAGATCAACAGCGAATGAAAAAATAAGCATTAAAACAGTAGTGAAAAATTTCTTTTTTATTTGAAGTTTTTGAAAAACTTTTCAAAGTTCACAAAGTGTGATATCCCGTGATAATGTTTATAGGATGAATTGCGTAGTAAAAACAACACGTAGTCAAATTGTATTAGTTATAATAAATTCCAAGCTTTCATAATGTATACAAAACGACTGGTATTATTTTTCAAAGAATTTTTTCGTTTATTATATATATATATTGTTTACCTCCAAAAGCTTAGCTGTACAAAGTTATTGACAAAAAAAAGAAAATATTTTGACTTCGTTTGTGAAGACTGCGTTATACATATTTTCTACACTCCTAACCCGATCATCGTATGAAAACATTACCTTTCATAAAGCAGATGTATTTGAATTTTGTTGTTATTATTATTATTATTCACTGTGCATCATTCTTTTTCTAAAGTAGAATGAAGTTATTTGTAAAAAAAAGTTATTAGAATTAAGTTTTGGTTGCAAAAATGTTAAGAATTTTTTCTTTTACATAAATGTTTACCTTCACAATTCTTTATAGAAACGATTATAAATTATTTATACATGCATTCTAATTCAAAATCTAAATTAAACATAACCATTGTTTATATTTATTTTTTTTTTTTTTATATAAAAAATCATCAACTTCAGACATTTTGTAATCAAGTTATTTGCTACTATGTAATTTAAACGTGATTAAAAACTTGTATGCTTAATTGCTACAGTAATATATTATTATTTGTTTACTATTTTAAATATTAAATTATTTTTTCAAACAACAGTATTCACACGTACATGAACGACCATCAGTCTGATGGCTAAATTTACTCGTAATTCTTCAATGTTATCATCATCTGCTATGCAAATTTAGAGAGCAGGAAAGAGGTGTATTAGGGTAAAAGGGAATTAAGAATGTTAGCTTCTACTCATATGTATTCTAATATCAATAATAATTAATGTCTCATTTAAAAAAAAGTCTATAAAACAGTATAACGTTAATGTATTATATTAATCAGTGCTCAATAATATCTACTGGCAAATAAAATCCATAATACTCGTTCATGGTTGGAAGGAATTACTGCATAAGATAAAAATAAACCTTAAATATTATAGTATTCTTCAAGAGTTGAAATAAAAACAGGTTCTGCCGCGCTAAATAAAATAAAATCTTTTATGCAGCTTTTTTATTTAAACAAAAAGTAAGCTTGCATAAAATGTTTTTATCTGCAATAGCTTAGGTTACGCCTAGATTTAAATATAGAAAAGATTTTGTTGCGACAAACAATTTCACTCTGTAGCAAAACGGTTAGCCTTATACTATATGAATATATTTTAAGTATACTTGCAGTTCAGTAGTAATAAAATCAGTTTTACGACAGTTATTTTGTTAAAACGAAAAATGAAGACAGGCAAAAATTTTACGTTTGTTAAAAATACACGCTCAATCACGAGCGCGTGCAATTAGTCTAGTATTATGAACAGAAAATATTATTTTGAATTTAAAATATTACTCACGAAAAATTTTCATTAAAAATTCTAAATTAAACACTAAACCAATAACAATTTGATACAGATTTGTATCTCTAATATGAGCTTATATCTGAAAATAAATACGGCTTTTTAAAGTCGCCCTTTTATTCTGCAAGTAAAAGTCGACTATTTTATTAGGACCTAATATCCTTTATTCCGACTTTGCCGGATCTTACACAACATTCGTGCGTCCTCTGAATCAGAAAATGAATACAATTTAATGGATTTTTTGGACAGGATAGTAGTACTCTTCCTTTCTTATATTCCACAATAATCGAGAAAATAAAATACATTCTTAATTGAATTACATTTGGAGGTTTTTCCACAAAATCTTGAAACTTCATGTGTCAAGCAGACTTATAACTTTCATCAGGATACATTAAAGATTTTTAATGATTTCTGAATGAATCGTTTTTAATAGATTTATGCAGTCGTTTCAATCTGCGGCGGCCCTGTTCAAGGCCGTCCTATCTTCAGGTCTCCTGTAGTATTGCCATCTTCTCCTAAGTCTCCTCCTCGCGGCAATAAGATACACCATCTCTTTTGGGTAGTCTACTTTAACCTTTTCCTCACTTCTCAATAGCTATTAATTCTCAAATATCCACATACTTGAAAAACAAATTTGTGGGATTTGCTCACTCAAGAAGCACTTATTCCTAGTGTGTACATTGCAATTTTTCAAATAGTAACAATAAGCAACCCCTCCATAGAGATAAAGATGATATTACGACACGGTATAGACTCCGGCCGACCATTCCTGAGTCGTATGGTTTTTTGAAACCTAACCACCAAAGTACACAGATATCCACTATCAAGTATTCAAATCCATGTAAAAGTAACGAACGGTTACTAGGATATGAACCTCAGAAACCCCGACTTCGAAAATCAGCTGTTAAACAAGTGATTTGCGATAACGAATTTTACCACTAGACCACTTTACAAAAAAAAATGATCGAAAAACAATTAAAGAAGCTCTTCTTGTGTTGAAATCTGTTTTTTTATCTTTTTGTTTGAAAGTAATATTTTAAATAGCTTTCATTGAGTTTTCTATCTGATGTCAAACTGGGAGCAAAAGTAAAAGCTTCATTTTTAGAAAGTTTATGTTGTAATTTACTTGTTGGGGCTGGGTTTTGCCGACAAAGATCTAGAAATGGACAAAAAATCGAACATAATTCTGATCAAATTTTATAAGAGCTTTATTGTACTGTTGACGAATTTTCCCCTATCCTCCAGAAATAATTTATTTTTATTCATTTTCTGGGGGATATGTTTAGTAAAATATTTGTAGATATAAGAATTATACCTAGTATTGAGTATTGTTTGAATCTTGATCCGACCCAGGAAAAAAAGAAAGGTATAAGAATTAATTTTAATAAAAATTGGAAAGATTTTTGTTTAATTTTGTAATTTGTTATCCAAATTATAAAGCTTTTTTTTATGAACCATTCATCAGTTCATTCATAAAACTTCTATATGAAAGAGCAATCTAAAATTTTGATTAATAGGAATCCTATATTTTGTGTCATTCTTTTAAATATTGAGATATAAAAGTGGAAAACGCTTTTAGTCCCAGTATGTAATAGTACCATCGATTGGAACCTACAGAAAATAAGTCTTAGGCCTAAATTATTGAATTTAGGTCAGTAGCGTGACCTTAGAAGTGCATTATCGTGTAATCATGTATGCATAAGCCGAATAGTAAATGTGTTCACTAAATTAATGTATTAATGTACCTATTTCTGTAATACTACAAGTAATAGATTTGTCTTGATTTAATGTACACAACAGGTATTTCATTCGGAAATTATATTATAAATATATATTATCATTAAATGAGATATTTCTATTATTGAACCTCCAGCGCTATTTATCTATTAAAATATATATATATATCTATATAACTATATAATCTATATATCTTATACTCCGCTTCAAGTACTTAGTAAGATAAACCCAGACTGAAAAACAGAATTTACATCGACCTATGAAGTTTTAATACATAATTTCATTTTGCTGAATAGAAATGGGCATTAATATTCCATAGTGTTGCAGTTGTATTATAATGAATCATTATATAACGATTTATTAAATTATGAGAAATAACTCTTTAATATAATGTAATTTTCCCTTAACATTAGTAACTCTGAGTATCGTTTCTTAAAATTTATTGTTTGTGTATGAGTTATAGACGCGTGTGATTTTAAAAGTAAAATTTATTTATGAATTTTTAAATCAAATGTAACAGATTACCTATAAAATATAAGAATAAAGTGTAAGTGTTATCTGAAGTAACAGAGGAATTTATTTCGACAACATAAATGAACAAAATTTGTGTGGGATTGCTACTAGTATCTATTAATTTCATAAGACCTCTAATTTGATCGTCCACTATGGTGTGGAAACGCTAAAAGATTAGCACAAATAGAAACTGATATGTAACCGGATCATACTGGATCCCACCTACTGGAGAGATGCGAAGAGGAACGAGACAAAGAATCAAGGTAAGAAAAATCTATGGTAAATTTGTTATTAAGCGGCGTTTCTTGTTTCTTCTCGTTTCTGTGGCAGCTGCAGGATCTGCGAAGTAGAATAATTTGTTATTTTCGTAACCGATTTATAATTTTATCAGATTAATTTTACTAGATTACTGCTTCCCAGATATTAAACATTTTCTCGTACTATCTTTATTATAAAATCTTCTCATCTTAACTCATTTCAATGAGCGGGCATTTCAATGGAAGAAAGAATAAATTTTTAGTAAACGAAATATTTATCACTAAAACTTCCTTAAAAAATTTATTTTTATATGAAATATATAAGAAATTGATTTAAAAGAACACTGCATCTTTACTGCTTTTGAAACTGTATATCTAAAAGGGCGATACAAAAAATAATGAGATTAGTTTTCGCAAGGCACCACGCAAAGTGGCAGTCCTGCAAGCATATAATTACTCAAGATATGTTGTCTACTTCCCGTCTCAATGTCAAATTGATTAGCGTAATCATTAGGTGTCAGATATCATTCGCGGAAGTGTGTCAGATAACCGCTTACCATAGAAGAATATATCTATTAATGTTAGCGATTCAGTTTTGTATCCGAAAGAAAAAACAAAAACAATTTCGAAAAGTACGAAATGTTGAAAGAATCACTCAGTAAAGTGCTTGTTACGGACAAGATCTTTTAGTTGGCATTACCGCATACCGGAGAGAGCGTAGAAAATATGATGGTAAAGGGTCGATCGAGAACGACGATTACTAAGGTTATGATTAACATAGCGACCCTCATCATTCTAGAAATCGTCGTATTAAAGTGCGGTAGTCGGGGAGACTGTTAGAAATCTCAAAAAGCTCTGTACACAACATTTTGAGCGAGTGGATGCATATAAAACACGTCGTGTGAGTTGGGTTTTGCGGATCTTAATGCATGAATGGAGTATTGTGTATTCGTCTCCGAAGAATTGTTGGCTTGCTATAAGAAGAAAGAAACACGCTCTTTAGATAATATGGAACAGCTGACGAGTCTTGGATAATTCATTATGATCCTGAGATAAAACAACAAAGTCCACGTTAAAAGTCACGTTATTCATCAACTCCGAAAAAGTCAAAAGCTTCACGTAGTGCGGGTTAAGTCATGATGATCATCTTTTTTGTTCATGAAGGATTCATTTACCGGCAACAGGTACCTACAGGGACGACTTTTAATACTCTCTGGTACATTAATATGCTATACTAACTTCAGACTCATTTCAGAAAACACATCCTGGAGAAGAAATTTAAGAAACTTTTTTGTATCACGATGATGACTACTCACTGTCGTTCAGATAATTGCCAATTTTTTATCGAAATCTACCAGATCGTAAATGCCTTGGCGGCGAAATGCTAACTGCTTTCGAAAGACGGCCTGGATCTTGTGTTTGAAAACTGGATTGAGCGTTGGAAGCAGCGTGTTGTACTTAAGGAAGACTATTCTGAAAACGAACGTTTAAATGTAGATTCAGAATTAATTTTTTTCGTTCTACAGCTGTTACATTGGTTTTTGGACCTCACACACATGTATATATATATATATATACAAATTGACAAATTGTTTTTTTAATAATGGCTCATTAAAATTTATTTGTATTGGATTAACATATACCTAAACATATTTTACTGTAATAGTTTTCCACATCTTAAAACTCATTCAAATTAATTTTCTCTATCAAAACAAATTAAGTGAAGTGGATTCAATTGAACAAATTAATAGAAGTGGATTCGCTAAAACCAAAAATGTCTCTGCAATGATTTATATATATATATATATAAACAAAAAAAGTTTACATTTGCAAGTGCAAGTGAAGAAAAATAAAACTGTAATTAGTAAGTTATATTAAATTTAAAGGTACCAAACAGATCCACTCTAACGTAATTTTCAATAAGTTTCATACAAATATCACGTTTAAAATGAAGTAAATTGCATTTGAAAACAAGAAATTTATAAATATTAAAACAGGATTAAGCTCTGAAAACTTTTACATATAAGTAAATTTATGTGTATATACATATATACACATAAATTTACTGTCTGAAAATTTTCATCGTTTTGAAAAATTAAAAAAAGAGTAATCCAAATTTAAACAATTTAAACTTAACTTTAAAAATTAAATTAAACAGATATTACGGTTTTTAAATTTTAAATGTATTCTTCAATGGAATAAAATTACTTAGACATATAATTGAAAAAGTACTAACACCGATGCTGATGTTGGAAAACATCAAAAATACTTTATTTTTGCTACTCAAAATGGCTCATTAGAAATATAGAAGACCAAACAAATCGACTGTAGCCAAATATCGTCTGGAAACTTGTCAAAAAGTTTATTTATTTAGTAACAATGATTCTAAAAATTGTGTGATAAAGAGGATTTGAATAGTTGAAAAACTTACTACCAATTATGTAACTGAATTTTTTTATTTAACTACGGTAGGGGACCGATACCTGATAGCTTGTTTAGATTTTAAATTTGTCAAAAATTCTTTGGAAAATTTTCAGTCATAAGAACTTCATTGTTCTCAATTTATTTTCGCTATCAACTTGTTGTTAAGTTTACATATTTTCTAATATACACTTTTTTATTAGTGTTTACGTTCATTATCAGAACTGGCCAGCTAGATGTAAATTTCTTATAAGTAATTTTTTAAACGGAATGTGGAGCGTAAAGTTTTTCCAATTTATTTCCAAAACGTTTAATTTTTTAAATAAGAAAATTATATATAATCATTTAAATTAAAAATTAAGTCGTGTAGTGTATAATCAGAAGTTTAAATGCTTAACAGGGAAACGAAAAAAATTCTACTATATAATAAAAAACGACTTAGAAAATGCCAGCTCAAGGGGATGGTTGAAAAAGCACTAAAAAAGTGAAAAATAAACAGAAGAGAAGATTCTGACTTCATTATACATTCACCATTTTTCTAAACAACTGTGAACAAAAGGTTCTCATTAACTGCTTAACTATTTCATAAGGTGTAATAACTGAACTTTTAGTCCCAGTATGTAATAGTACCATCGATTGGAACCTACAGAAAATAAGTCTTAGGCCTAAATTATTGAATTTAGGTCAGTAGCGTGACCTTAGAAGTGCATTATCGTGTAATCATGTATGCATAAGCCGAATAGTAAATGTGTTCACTAAATTAATGTATTAATGTACCTATTTCTGTAATACTACAAGTAATAGATTTGTCTTGATTTAATGTACACAACAGGTATTTCATTCGGAAATTATATTATAAATATATATTATCATTAAATGAGATATTTCTATTATTGAACCTCCAGCGCTATTTATCTATTAAAATATATATATATATCTATATAACTATATAATCTATATATCTTATACTCCGCTTCAAGTACTTAGTAAGATAAACCCAGACTGAAAAACAGAATTTACATCGACCTATGAAGTTTTAATACATAATTTCATTTTGCTGAATAGAAATGGGCATTAATATTCCATAGTGTTGCAGTTGTATTATAATGAATCATTATATAACGATTTATTAAATTATGAGAAATAACTCTTTAATATAATGTAATTTTCCCTTAACATTAGTAACTCTGAGTATCGTTTCTTAAAATTTATTGTATGTGTATGAGTTATAGACGCGTGTGATTTTAAAAGTAAAATTTATTTATGAATTTTTAAATCAAATGTAACAGATTACCTATAAAATATAAGAATAAAGTGTAAGTGTTATCTGAAGTAACAGAGGAATTTATTTCGACAACATAAATGAACAAAATTTGTGTGGGATTGCTACTAGTATCTATTAATTTCATAAGACCTCTAATTTGATCGTCCACTATGGTGTGGAAACGCTAAAAGATTAGCACAAATAGAAACTGATATGTAACCGGATCATACTGGATCCCACCTACTGGAGAGATGCGAAGAGGAACGAGACAAAGAATCAAGGTAAGAAAAATCTATGGTAAATTTGTTATTAAGCGGCGTTTCTTGTTTCTTCTCGTTTCTGTGGCAGCTGCAGGATCTGCGAAGTAGAATAATTTGTTATTTTCGTAACCGATTTATAATTTTATCAGATTAATTTTACTAGATTACTGCTTCCCAGATATTAAACATTTTCTCGTACTATCTTTATTATAAAATCTTCTCATCTTAACTCATTTCAATGAGCGGGCATTTCAATGGAAGAAAGAATAAATTTTTAGTAAACGAAATATTTATCACTAAAACTTCCTTAAAAAATTTATTTTTATATGAAATATATAAGAAATTGATTTAAAAGAACACTGCATCTTTACTGCTTTTGAAACTGTATATCTAAAAGGGCGATACAAAAAATAATGAGATTAGTTTTCGCAAGGCACCACGCAAAGTGGCAGTCCTGCAAGCATATAATTACTCAAGATATGTTGTCTACTTCCCGTCTCAATGTCAAATTGATTAGCGTAATCATTAGGTGTCAGATATCATTCGCGGAAGTGTGTCAGATAACCGCTTACCATAGAAGAATATATCTATTAATGTTAGCGATTCAGTTTTGTATCCGAAAGAAAAAACAAAAACAATTTCGAAAAGTACGAAATGTTGAAAGAATCACTCAGTAAAGTGCTTGTTACGGACAAGATCTTTTAGTTGGCATTACCGCATACCGGAGAGAGCGTAGAAAATATGATGGTAAAGGGTCGATCGAGAACGACGATTACTAAGGTTATGATTAACATAGCGACCCTCATCATTCTAGAAATCGTCGTATTAAAGTGCGGTAGTCGGGGAGACTGTTAGAAATCTCAAAAAGCTCTGTACACAACATTTTGAGCGAGTGGATGCATATAAAACACGTCGTGTGAGTTGGGTTTTGCGGATCTTAATGCATGAATGGAGTATTGTGTATTCGTCTCCGAAGAATTGTTGGCTTGCTATAAGAAGAAAGAAACACGCTCTTTAGATAATATGGAACAGCTGACGAGTCTTGGATAATTCATTATGATCCTGAGATAAAACAACAAAGTCCACGTTAAAAGTCACGTTATTCATCAACTCCGAAAAAGTCAAAAGCTTCACGTAGTGCGGGTTAAGTCATGATGATCATCTTTTTTGTTCATGAAGGATTCATTTACCGGCAACAGGTACCTACAGGGACGACTTTTAATACTCTCTGGTACATTAATATGCTATACTAACTTCAGACTCATTTCAGAAAACACATCCTGGAGAAGAAATTTAAGAAACTTTTTTGTATCACGATGATGACTACTCACTGTCGTTCAGATAATTGCCAATTTTTTATCGAAATCTACCAGATCGTAAATGCCTTGGCGGCGAAATGCTAACTGCTTTCGAAAGACGGCCTGGATCTTGTGTTTGAAAACTGGATTGAGCGTTGGAAGCAGCGTGTTGTACTTAAGGAAGACTATTCTGAAAACGAACGTTTAAATGTAGATTCAGAATTAATTTTTTTCGTTCTACAGCTGTTACATTGGTTTTTGGACCTCACACACATGTATATATATATATATACAAATTGACAAATTGTTTTTTTAATAATGGCTCATTAAAATTTATTTGTATTGGATTAACATATACCTAAACATATTTTACTGTAATAGTTTTCCACATCTTAAAACTCATTCAAATTAATTTTCTCTATCAAAACAAATTAAGTGTAATAACTGAACAGGCTAATACAATACGCTATAAAAAAGCAAGTGTGCTTTGTCTGAAAAGGGAGAGATTGAGGAATAGATGCAAATACACCACGTTTAAATTTGTTTGTCAGATAAAACTGAATAAATTGGGGAATTCTGAGATATGTTTTGTTTAAATGATTGAAATTGATTTTTTTGTTGTTAATTAACATATTTGTTAAATGCCGTTATATTAAAAAGTAAATTATTCCAAATTATTAACCCACTGATTATTTCATAAATTAAGAAATAATTGTCGTGATCATCAACTCTTTTGAAGTAGTCCCCCTGCATAACAAATCACCGATTCCTGCATTCCGGCAACTTCTGGAATGGGATTTTGAAGTCTTCTTTTATAAGCCAGTCCAGAACAACATGCGGTTCGCGCTAGATCTCGGCAATGATATTAAAGCGAGGATTTTTCAGCTGCCTCTTCATCTTGGGGAAAAGGAAGAAGTCTACAGGAATTAAATATGGCGAGTATGCCGGATACGGAAGTTATAACGTGTTGTTCTTTGCAAGAAAATTACAGAGTGCTTAATGACGGTGAATTGTCGACCTGAAAAATCCAGTTTATTTGCGCGCTACAGTACTCGTTGTTTCTGCTGAATGTTCTCCATCAAAAGCTTTACCAATTGGTAATTAAATTCTATATAGACGGTCTGATCCGAGAGCACAAATTCTTAGTCAGTTTTCCCACATTTTTGGAACAATACTAGTAGTGGAAGGTCTTTCGGATCGCTGGTCGCCCTCCTCGGACGTTCTTCCGCTTTAGAAGCGTGTAAGACTTTTCTTTCACTTTCAAAACATTGTGTGCCACCCACTGCCTCGTAGTTGAAAGTTTGCATAAGCAAATTGAATGTCTCTGTAGCTGATTTTCCTAGCTTAACACAAAATTTCACGTTGGCTATTGTTCAAAATTCTTATTCGTGGTCAAATCGCATTTAATCACATTCATTATTAAAAAATGCAAATCATTATCACACGCATTTAAATACAAAGTCACTAAATTGACAAACTTCCAATTTAACACAGCAATGTCACTTGGCAAAATAAATTTATAACGGTTAGAGGTCGGCTTGTATTTTGCGTAACCCTGTACTGTCAACTGTTGACTCTTTTATATCCATAATGACGTTATGTAATCTTGTAATAAATAATTATGTAAATCTGATATAAAACTATTGTGCATTAACTTAGTCTAAATATTAAAATGTTAATTCTCCACCTGAATCTGCATTTCAACATTTACGCTAGCCATGGCAATCAAACTTACCTAGATCATAAAGTTTATATCCTTTAAATAATTAATGACTGGTTCTTATCAGATTAAATACGTACTTACTCTATATTTATGTGTAACGAGATCTTAATTTCATCAAGAAATTATATAATTCTTTAGTCTAAACAATACAAAAAAATTAATTTAAGTTAAACCATTAACCCAGTCACAGTATTTTATTTTGTATACTTAACCGATAAATATTTATTCCATTTTTACTTCCAGTACCATTTTAACTTCACAAATGTCTAGGACTAGCGATATTGTTATTTTTAAACAATATATTAAATATAATAGTAATCTATAACGATATATAATTTCCTAGTATCCTACCTTAATCAAACTATTTTTTTCTGCAAATAAGAAGTAAATGCATTATATAATTATTCTAGGCTTATGGTAAAAATCTTGTGTCATTTTATATACGTATTTTTATTTTTTAATAATGACAGAATGGATGTATTCAAAATGTTTTAACATTTTCTAATTCATTATTTCTCTAATTATACAAACCGTAAATCAATTTTGCAAGTGTACAAGTTGCTTACAATTCATTAATATATTGGTACTATTTGGAATTGCGTTTAAAATCTTAAATCTTAACTAATACAAATACCGATTTTAGTAGAACTTCCTTTTTTCATTTCAGGCAGATGTATCTATAAAATATTCTACACGAAACATTAAAAATAAATTTTTTTTCAAGTTTTACGGCATTAACGGTACTTTTATAGAGTTTATCAATTTCTATGTTTCTTAATTATCTAAAATATAATCACAAATTGAATTATCCTATAATCCACTCCTAGTGTTTACTCGTTAAGCATTATATATCGTAATATACTGTACACCGTATTTACAACGAGTCTGATATTGTAGCATTGTATTCACTTGTAATACTACTACAACAATCTTTTATAATGTACGAGAATTTTACCAATGTAGCAGTACATTGGTATGTAAAGTAATGTAAGAGTAATTGGTTTGTAATGTACGAGAATTTTACCAATTATTTTAGATACTAGCTTTTATGTTATTTGCTTTGGGTTATATTTCTAGCACAGATGTGTTTTATTAATCTACCGTTTCGTTTATCTTATTCCTAGTTAATATTCTTGCATATTCAATATTTAATAACAAAATATGTATAAATAAAACTTTGTTACGAACCTTCCTTTCCATAGAAGTAACCAAAAAATTTACATCGCCTATAAAAAAAAAAAAGAATTCGGGATTGCCACGTGATGGCGAGTTAATAATAAAACAGAAATATTTAAAGATTAAGTAAAAAAAAAACCAGCGTTGCAGTCAATCTAGACAACTATGTCAACAAATCAGAATAATTTATTAATTACTTATGGAGAAGCAGAAGGAAAAAAGCCATGTTCATCAGAGCTTATTTTCATGACTGGCAATTACTGTAGAGCTTAATTAATAATGTAGTCACTGAAAAAATATAATTACAGTAGTTGTAAATGCATTTAACAATATTTTACTGAATAAGGGATTTTATTAAAAAAAAAAAAAAAAAAAAAATCTAAGAGGATTTTAATGATAAATAACCCATAATTGATGCATAAATTAAATTGTAAAATTTTAAAAATTTAACTGTAATAACCTGAATTAGAATCACTTTACGAAAAGAAATAAAATATTTTGTTGCTATAACTAGAGAAATAAAAATGATAATATTAAGAAACAGAAAATAACACTCTAAATATATAAAGTATGGGTAAAAACTTACACAGTTAAATTGAAATTTTTTCTTATATATTTTTTTTTCTACGCCAGACTAGGCATTTCTACCATTTTATTCCTCACAGCCAATATTAGCATGGCTCTTGTCAGTTACCACCTAAATAAAGTTACCATAGGTAAAGTTGCCCGAAATACAAATATATGATCGGCTGTCATTTCTTCTTCGTTGCGTAGGACGCACTGTGAAGTCTCAGCTACTCATATTCTGTTGTAAATAATCATCTCCAGTGGATAGCCTAAAACATGCCTCTGCTACCGCTCTAGGTAAAGTCATTGGAGGTCGTTTTTTAGGGCTGAGCATTCACGCCCAGCGTTTGTCAACCCAATCTCTAAAATTTGCTACTCTTGCTCTCTCCATGATAGAACTTTTTTTCAGACCATTCGTTTCGCATTACGCAATGAAATAAGCAGGATTGGCTGTGGTTGGCGTGCACCCACCCGCGCAAGGTGATACACTTGTTCATTTCTATAGATACTGCAATGGGCCGGAATCCATCACATCACAAGCCCATCTACGACTTTACTGATGGTGACCATATTTTTTTGGTACGCGAGGACTCGGTAAGTACACAGGGGTTGACTAGAGACAATCGCAAGCAGTGCTGCCATCGAATCCGACAGCAGCACTATCATTTTTCGGCAGCATCCGTCATTTTTTTCAAGGTCAGAGTAATAGCAGCAACCTCTCCGTCAAAATTTGTGTTATTTCCTCCAGCAGCTGCTGAAATTTGAAACAGGCTTATATATAATTATATGTGGTATACAAGCCGGCCATGGCAGGGCATTTGCTCGCCCGACCATCTAGCCAGAGATCCTCCGATGCGTTAGTTATCCTCATGGTTGTGAGAATATTAAACATTTTATTAAATATTAAACAGGTATTTAAAGAAAAAAAGATTAGTCATTTTACTTCATAATATTTCTGTTGCCATGGTACAGAAATATGATGAAATAAATATACATACGAGTATATGAATATATTATATGTATATATAATGGAGTATGTAACCGAAACGTATATTTCGGATTAATTTAACAAATATTTACACAATTTGTAGCTATTAATAGAAAACTAATCAGATTATATTTGTGTAAATGATATTGTAATAATATATGAGATTGATAATGAATTAAGTAGGTATGATTTCAAAGATGTTATTACTTCACCACGATTTACGTATATATTCATTAGTTCTAGCAGTAGTGTGGTATAACTGGAATATTGTAATTCAAGAAGTAATGATCTATAAGAGGTATATATTCCAGGCACTGTAAAATTGATATTCCATTTTAATTAGCTTCATCTACAAACATGTTGAAATTCTTAACTAATTAGTTAATTAGTGTAATTGATTTAGTTAATTAAATATTTTAATGGTTGTAAAATATTTTCAGGTACAATTTAAATAATTCTATATTGAACAGGTTTTCTCAATCTAATATTTTGGCTAACATTTTGGAATGAGATTGGTTAGCGAATCCTTGTCCAAATACATTTTTTTTCTGTAATAAGACTTATATTATATAAATATTTGATATCGATTTAATATAATAACTCATCTCTATCTAGATTGACAATTAATTGAACGTCATTAGAATCAATTTACAAACGTTTACGATAAAACATTATTAACAACCTTCAGTGAATATATTGTTTGTGAAAGCTTAATTTACTATTTTTTTGTATGTATATCTTTATTTTTGATAGTAATTTTTTTGGTCTTTACTTTTTTGCTGTTTAGATAAACAGCGTCAAAAAAGTCTTAAAACCTTCATATTACAAAAAATAATATTGCTAAAAGGTAGATAGAGAGATAAATACATCTAAAAAAAACTGGTTTACAGAAAGTATGAAATGCGTCTTCACCATCTCAAATTCAACTGTAACCTTTAAAAAAAAATCCTCTTATGATACCTGATACCTGAGTTTATTGAATAATCTGACGGCAAAAACGATGGTGAAACCTGTATTTTTAGGTTTTAAATATCAGCTACCAAAATTACAAAAAATAAATAAATAAATAAATAAATAAATAAAAAATAAAAAAATTCACGTACACTTTTGAATTATTTTTATATACTACTTCAAATGATCAAGCCATCAAGCCAATCTACAACAGCATGTGATTTAATTTTATAATAATACATAAAATGTGTAATAGCATACTCTTTTCCTGAGTTATTACATATAATTAAGAATGATTTTTAATTTTGTTTGAGTTGTTTTACAACAATAAATATAGCATCACGAATTCTATCGTTTTAAATCTTACTTCTAACAGAAGTAATTATCGAAGAACATATTTCAGTATTATTTCTTATCGAACACAAAGTTTTTTCAATTGCCTTTTCTTTTCCTAAAAACTTTGTGCTTTCTAGGCATTTTAACCTTAGACACACAGAACATTTACAAAACACACGTAAAAAACAAAAAAACTCCACTAAAAGCTAACCAACACACAAAGCCCAAGGCAGAACAGTAGATAATCAGCTGTTACAAATAAATAGAATTCTACAAATAGTTCAGGTTAGCCAGCTTGAGATTACAAAAACATCAGAAATTAAGAAAATCCACAGAAAAATTATCAACTGCTAGAACTACGTTGTATTTACCGGAATTGGAATTTTTCGAAAAACATGCATATAGAAATTAATTTTTTTCATACTTTTCATCAAGATATAATGATGATTTAAATGCCATTTTAAAGAGCTAATTCTATTGTATAATAATCTGTAAAAAAACAAAAATCGATTTTTCAAAACATTTTGACCAAGTGGCGCTTAACTAAAACTTTTCCATATTTGTGCATGTAATCTATTAACTCTGAAAAGATTCTGAGGTTGTCAACTATGTACGTAAATTTTCACTCCTCAGTGATCTTTCATCATATTTTCTCAAGTTCAGAAATCCATAGTACATAAATCATTGTGCAAGATAAATATAATATTAAAAAAAAAAACTCACTTATATATTCAGTGCTCAAACTGTCGTATCATTTTTAGAACTAAAATCTTTTAGGAAAAACTTTCATACATAGTTTTAAAAAAATTCCATTCAAAAAAGTTTTTTATTTTGTACTGTATACTATATTTTTCAGAAATAATATATTTTTATGAAATCTCATTTATGATATTTATTTTTATAAAGTTAAACTACTTTCATATGAAATTTAGTTATTGACATCGATAACTAAATAAAAATTAATTAAATATTGTTTATATTATTTATGATTAATAGTTCATTACTATTATTATTATAACAAAATTGTGCAGCTATAAGAATTTATTTTTTATAAAAGAACATTTTTTTTTTATTTTTGTTGTAACTTGTGTTGAAATTTTAAGCTATAAATATTATTTTTTTTACATACAGGAATCTAACGTAATTATTTAATTGCTTAAATAGCAAAAGATAAAATTTAATTGATTTTTTTTATATTCCGTTATATCTGTTATTACTATGAAAATTATTACTTACTAATTTTATATGCAGAAAAATTCAACTACAATTGTAATAAAATTCCAATAGAGATCTATCGTAAATACATAATTATTTTTATGGATATATAAATTAGAATATTCTATCGCATAGGAGTTACTGAAATGGCCGGAATTCGAAAATATTTGAGTTATGGTAATTATACAATTTGACTTTCATGATTAGAACAAATTAGTTAATAATAATGTAGTTATTACACTGAAAAACGCTTTCAGAAATGCACTTCATAGAACGTAATCTATTTCGCTTTCTAGGATATTCGATCTACAATACCAATCACCCTGATTGCCGAGTACATGGAGATACTGCCTTGCTCACCGAAGACCTCATGAACTTCCAACTAGACGTCATGAACTACCGGATTCCAAAACAGATCACACCCAAGCCACATCGGTAGAAGTTCAGGACTGGCATGGACCGCTTAGGTTATCTGCAGTCTACCATCCCCTCGTCACGTGATTACAGTTGATACTCTTTTTCTAAGTTTAGATTCACAATTTGTAGTGGACGGCAACTGGAATGTTAAACATCTACTCAGGTTTTCTTTTGGTTTGTAAAACTTAAGGAAGGGCTTTAAAGGGATGTGATGTTAACATGCACCTAAACGTAATCTCTGAATTATAACTGACCTGCAGGGCATCGGATCTAACTAAGACGCTGGACTTATTATCTTTTACATAACTTAGGGTGGGTGTTTCGTCGTTGTATACCTAGGTCGAAAATAGCTACATTTCGACCTCTGACCCCTCAATTGTTCTGCTTACAGTCAGTACGATGGTGGTAAAAGAAGAAAGACAAAGCCTATCCCCCACAACAACAAGACTGATTGGGATTCATACTGCAGCTGAGTTGAAGAAAAACTGATAGTGCCTGTTTCACTGAAATGTTCCGATGACATCTATGACGCGACGAGAATCTTGACTTGAGCTCTGCAGAAAGCTGCCAAGCAGAAGGACTTATTCTACCGGCTGTAGTATATAATGTGAACATTTATCGATCTCCGTGGTGGAGTGGTAGGCGTCTAGGCCTTTCATCCGGAAGTCCCAGGTTCGTATCCCGGCCAGGAATGGCATTTTTCATACGCTAAAATATTCCATTTCCATAGCGGAGGACCTCAATGACCAATTAAATTAAAAATTAGAAGGGAAGGAATATTGCTTGCAGCCAAAGATGATAGAGTATTAATGATGCTTACTTGCCTTGTTATGTGTGATTTACAAATGGCAACAACAGTGCGGAAGAGTTCTTCCGTAAGTCACTGCTAGTGCAAAGACTTCATTCTTTTTCGAGATCCAGTGATACTTTTATATCCAAAAGTAGTATGGAGAAGGCTAAATGTGTTTGTGTCTTTAATAATGTTGCTCATTGTGTCCAGCTGTTATGGAGGATTGCAGGCTTTCATTCGAAGCAAAGCCCTTGAAGCACTATGGACCCAATGAATTATTTACTGACAACTACTCTCGTCAAAATATCTAAGTTCTACATAGAACAGGTTCATAATACATAGAGATTGACTAACTTTATAAAAACTCGCCATTGAAGGTAAGATTTTCTGAAAGCTATCTGTGAATATGGGATCCGAACATGTGTCTTTTTTTATACTACAGCAATTCACGATAACTTTCTCGCGGTAATGTATTGTGTCCTACGTTTGAAATGCGATAAGATATTTATAATCTTAACGATGTGGGAAACTGATACATCGAACACTTTATAAATGAAGAATATTTTTATGAAACTAGTATGATTATATGATATTTTTTTTAAAGCTGAATACTCGAAACCTCCTTGAAGATAAAACCATCCTCTTTTAAAATCGATTGAGAAGATTTTAGTTTTTATAAAAAAAGTAAAGCTACGAAAAAAATGAATTAGGCGATACAAGGTATGTGTCCCCTTGTTACTAGAATTTTTGAACCGTAATGAACTTGATTTCTCTCTAGGTATGAAATCCATTTTGGAAGAAAACTTATCACGGCTTATCACCTGCGTTGGGAAATATTTCAAAATTTATTATATTGGTAATTTTGAATAGATTCAAATTTTCATCGGTGGATTTGCGTTCTTCATCTAAATTTATTGCTGTAGAAGAAGAGAACATGATTGAATTTTTTGACAATATGTTTAAAATCAATTTTGTAGCACGGCATTAACTGAATTTTGGATAACATTAAAAGATGAATATTCACTCCTAAGGTAAAGCTCATAGAACTTTAATTCTATCTGCGATTTCTTATTTGTGCGAAGCTGAGTTTTAATATAAGTATTGAACGGAAATCAATGTGGGTAAGGAAATGGAGTGTGGTTATGTCCAGTGTAATTCTACGATTTTTTTACCCACCGGGTTGGTCTAGTGGTGAACGGGTCTTCCCAAATCAGCTGATTTGGAAGTCGAGAATTCCTAGTAAAGTCAGTTATTTTTACACGGATTTGAATACTAGATCGTGGATACCGGTGTTCTTTGGTGGTTGGGTTTCAATTAACCAGACATCTCAGGAATGGTCGAACTGAGACTGTACAAGACCACTTCATTTTCACTTATACATATCATTCTCATTCATCCTCTGAAGTATTATTTAAAAGGTAATTACCGGAGGCTAAACATGAAAAAGAAATAAAGAAATTCTACAATTTGAGAAAATGAGCAGCGATCAGCTTGTTCATCCAGAACAGTAATTACAATTAGTTGAATTTGTTCATTTACAATTTTTTATCATCTACAATGTGTTTTATTTATGGTTGCCTACCCTTGCAGAACATTACAGGCTACTTGTCAAAGTGTACTAGTATCAATTTGACATAGGGTGCTTTAGCGAAAGCTAAATTCCCAAGGGCACCTAGAATAGAAAACCTTTGAAAACTGCAAATGTAATATTGATTCTGCTATTTTTTCCGTTAAAGGAAATTCTGGTTATAAATAGTAAAACATTTTACAGAAATTAATAATATATAATACCTAATCGACTAGACAGGGTATCGATTAGATAACGTAATAAACGCAATTAAAAATCATGGGTTTTGTGTTAGTTTTGAACGATACCTTTAGATAGAATGAATTCGTAACAACTAACTGGCAACAGAATGCAGGTAGTGCTTGTTATGAAAAAATGATTTCACTTTTCTTCCTATGAGAGTAAAAAAAAACAGTTTATGAAATTTTAGATTACATACAGATTTAAAATTTAGTGTAATTTCTTATTTTTAGAACAATATTTTGATTTAGGCGTTACTATTAACCCAATAAAGGTTTTATAAATAAGGGTGTAAACTAAAGTAGTTTTAAATTTCAATAAACAGTCATCAAATATCATTCATATTAGCGATCCCTTAATTTTAAGCGAAAATTGGTTAAACCAAACATGGACTATTTTATACATGTTATATTTTATTTTATTTATTAAAATAAAATTGGTTATATATATTAGTTAGTAGTTATAACTAATATTAGTTATATATATTTTATTTATTTTCATGTTAAATTTTATTAGAAATATTATAATACAGATAAACATAATAAATTATAAAAAGATATACATTAAAATAATAGGCTAACAATAAAACATATTGAAATAATTAAAATTGATATGACGACTTAATTATATACATAAAATGTGTATATTATCATTCCATCTTTCTTTGTTCGTCACCATCCCCATAAGTCTCAATCCCCCTAACTCACTCAATAATAATTGCTCTAAAAAAGCAATTTATTTACCGAAGTATACATAACTTCTTTGAGTCATGGAATTGGATATACTCGTATTTAGTTTCACAATCAACACAAAATAACATGTAATAATTTTAAAACCACAAAAAAATTCGTCCAAACGTATACAATAATGATCAACGAATTGGGCAGAAAAAAAATTTTCTTCTACATTTTTCGGTAAATAAATTTTTTTCATAGAAATAAGTATCAATATGTATGCAACATGAACAAGTTTCAGTATAATCAATGCTCATAAAATAGGTTTGCATGATTACTTTCATTAAGGTTAAAAGGAAAATGTACACAACAATTTTGTAACCACTGCAAATTTAGGAAACTTTCCCCATCATGTCATTTAAAACCATGATATAGTAAATGAAATATTAATTAATTAGAGTTTAGTGGAATCGCTCTCATATTAAAGAGAGAGGAATATTTTAACCAGAAACGAGAACAACAATTTTAAAAACATTAACAACTAATTCGTATAAAATGACTTGCACACATATACTAATATATAAATATATATATATGGGTGGGTGTATGATCCATGCATAGATTTAAATGTAATATCAGTGGACCATAGATGATATTATAATTGCAACAAAACTTATATTACATTTTCAAACTGATCGATTTTACTGGATTTCGATAGGCTCTTTTAGTGTCTAAGAAAGTCTATATGAAAAAAAAATATGCAACCAAAACTAATTAATTTTATAAGTAGTTAAATTAGTTACAAACACTGTATTACATAAAGTAAAATAATATTTAAAATCAATTCAACACCTAATAACATGATAACGCCATTGACTTAAAAATCGTTAATTGGGTAAAACATTAGAGAATATTCTTTGATTTTCCTTTGAAATTTTTTATGAAACATGTATTACTGAGAGAAAAATGAAATAAAAAATAATAGTAACGATGTATAGAAAAATTCTTTTCAATTTTTAGAAACAACAAAAAACAGTTTATGACTATTTATTAAGGCTTATTTTAAATCGCAAAGAATAAGAGGATAGAGGCTAAAAGATCCCATATATTATTTTACCGATTTCAAAATCAGGCAGAGCTGAAAATTTATTAATTAATTAATTTATTTATAGTAATTATTTATTTATTTAGTTAATTTAATTAATTAATCAATCATTAATACTGCCTACAGAAGATATCGGTGCAGTTCAACTATCGTAAAGCTACCAACTCTCTTCTGTCTTCATTTCACTATCTCTTGTTATACTGTCGATAGAAAATAGCCCCTTTATTATAAAACATTGTGTGTATACTTTTGAACCAGAATTTATTTACAAACCTTTTAAATCTATTTTTGAGCAATTAAGTAATGAAAAAACTATATACAAAAGTAATTAAGTGATTATACAGTCGTTTATTTAAAAAAAAAGCTGGCAAAGAGTAAGCTGGTAACCTGCAATAATTGCAGCTTACCAGTTTATACTGCTGCGGTTAAGGTGAAGGTATAGTATCACTTTCGCTATGTTGGTCAAGCCAAACATCTTGCACAGCCTTTTCATTGCAAATTCAAACACGTCCGGCAGATTCCCGCAGTATAGAGAAGCATGCAGGAGAGAATTCAGCGTGCTTATTCCGGAGAACACCATTGTGACTATGCTGACGACAGCATTGCCCCAATGGGAAAAATCAATAAAATATTCTCCCTTTTCCGATGATAAAAAAAAAAAATAGAGAAAGTAAAGCAATAGTTAGGTATCAGTACTTAATAAATCAAGAATATAATATTTATCAAAAGAAAAAGAATTAAATAAATTAGTATCCTCGTTTTTGCAATTCAAACATTAAGACTACGAATTTTATTTTTATAATAAAATTTTATCTTTTTATAAAACAACAAAAAAGTACAACAATGGAAATTTTTTTCCATACCCAAATTTTATAGCTAATATAAAATTAATTCTAAAATGTCAGTATCTTATAGTGGTATTAAGGTTAACAGATACTTAAATATAATTCACGTTTGAATTTACTATGTTATAAATGTTTTTTTTTTTAATCTTAAAGAAAGAAATCCAAATAAAAATTTAATCAGGTCTAATTTAATCAAGTCAATTTAATCAAGTTATTTGAGTAACTGTTAAATAAGACTGTTGTTTTGATCTACTTTGTGAAATGAATTTTCCTTTGTTTAGTATTCTGAAGTTCATTTCAAGTTATAAATTAATAACTACACAAATTGTATCAAGTTATTATACCTTTATAAGTAATCTATAATATAATATATTGTATTGTTTCATTACAAAGACATTAATGTCCATTTAAAAAAGTAATTTAATAATAATTAAATTAATTTAATATTTTTAATAATTTTCACGAGAACTATCATTTTCTATTTCCTGAAGTATTTTTAACGAAAAAGGTGCTGCATCTAATTGAATAATAAAAATATTATACATAATATAATAACAATTATTATTATTTTGCACGTCCGTATAATAACATCTATTTAAACGTCCGTGCGGACAACAACGCAATATTTCAGTTCCTACACTTATGTCGGTCAACGGGGCAATAGTCTTGCTCAGGAGCTCTCTGTGGAGTACGGAATTGGCGGTCCCGAGCTGACCGAGCTGGTTGCAGTAGTTCTTCTTGGTTTTGATGTTACAGCAGGGACGCGAGGCATTACCATTAACTGATTTTTGTCGATACTGAGCATAGTGCGGACGGGAAGTGTTCATCTTTCTTCCTGGTTGTGGAGCCAGGTTGATAATGGATTGCTGTATGCTTGCTCTGCTGAAGTCTTGCGCCGGCAGTGGCAGTTAGTCGCTTCGGCCCTTGACAGGGATTGTCCCAGGGGTTAGGGTATCGAAGCCCCTACTTCTATGTGCGAGCCCTGGGATGATATCCTGGGTCAGGTAGAACTCATTCCACGCCCCAGGTTAAATTTGTGGAAGGCGACCAACTGGGGTAACCCAAGCAGGATCAATGATCCGGGGCAAGCCCAACCGTCTCTCCACCTGCACCTTCGATATATTGACTGGCGAAACATAGGATTATGGAATCTTCTACTTCCACAACTTCCGTGGCAGAAAGTTTACGTAAAACCCCTCGTCTTGGAGAACCTCTTTCTCAGGAAGGAAAAGTGTAAAATTTAATGATAAAAAAGAGTGCAAAGTTTTGGAAAAGGATCAAACCAAGCTTCGACCGGATTAGCGAACCGATTCCTAAGTATGTTGATATCAAGAGGAAGGAAGGCGATTTTCCCTTTCGTGATAGCTCGAGACATCACGGAGCAGCAGAAGGACCTGTTAAGGAAAGAACAAAAACTGTTACAGAATTATTTGTTGAGGACGTCAACGACCTACATTCGTCACGGCTACTCGAAGCAAAGAACATGGTACTCATCGACACTGAAGTTCTCCAACATAGTTCTTTAAATACCTCTAGTTCGAATTGTGTGCAGGGACCTACTAAACATCACAGAAGAGGAAATTGCTGAAGAGCTGCATCCACAAAGAGTCGTTCCATGTCGAAGATTGAACACACGACGCCATGGAGAAGTTGTCCCTCCGCGTCATATGTTCCGACATTCAGCCGAAACAAGTGTCCGGGAAGATAATAGCTGGTTTTCATCTGGTTTGTTCATTGAAATATCAAATCAATCCCAAATCCATTGCGATGTTTTGGATGCCAGAAATTTGGACAGACAGCAGCGCGATGTACAAGGAGACAAATCTCTCTCACTCTCACTCTCTCTCTCTCTCTCTGTGTGGGCGCGCGCAGTGAGTAGTTTCACCCTGATGACCCATGCAGTTACACACTTGCATGCGTTAATTGCCAGGGACACCAATCAGCAAGATCGCGTAATTGTTCAGTTTATAAAAAAGAATCAGCAATCCTGGAAGTGAAGAAATAGTATAGTATGGAAAGACAGGTATAGTGGGGTATTATCCGTACAGAAGTACACCAACTATGATCCAAAGAAAACTGTGACTAGTAGATCGCCGAGGACTGCTTCCTTTGTTCAGGCTGCTGTAGTCCCCTTTAAAACAGTGATATATGAATTTTCCCAAACATTAGCGAAGATGGTCGAACGTATTATTAATGAAAAACTGAAAAGTAGAAAGGAATCATAAACGGTTACAAAAGGTAGCGGGTGATATTAAAACTTGTCCACCACAGATTGGCTTTTGAACAGTACTAAGTCAAGCGAAAGAAGTAAAACTTAGAGAAAGTCTGAGAAAACTAAATCGCAAATCGATAAAAAAATTTAAGGAAAAGCTGTTTCATAAGTGTTTATAACTTAATTTGTGCTTGATATATGTGAATTGATTATGATAGTGTTTTGACAACATTTCGATAAAAATGGTTAAGTTCTTTAAAGTATTTTTAATGTGTTTTAAATTTTTTTTAATGTGTTAGTTTAAAATTTTTTAAGTAACAAGGGCCCTTTGCAACCATGTCATTTAGTGTTCCTTGGGTTTTCCAAAACCTTTGACAATCCTATTTATAAGATGATTTGTTTTGACAAGACTAGTCATCTGATTACGTGACTGGTGTTTTTTTCTTTTTTTTTAAGGGAGAGGAAGGAATAGTTTCTTTTTCATTTTTTTTTGTTGTTGAAAGGGGCTAATGATCGCAGCAATTGATGCACTTAAAACATAAAAAAGAAAAACAAATAATAATAATAATAATAGTGAGATATATGCAAGGTAATTTTTTTTCATAGTCAAAATAACTTTTATGTAGAAGTATTGCATAAAGATTGAAATTTTTCTATAAAAAAAAGGAATATTAATATCCTTTACTTTATATCTGTTGAAACCAATAATTTACATGACCCTGACCCATGCAAATCGTATATACTACAAGAAATCAATGAATATTGTGAAATGTAGTGATTTGATTATGAGAATAATGGTGAACATTGCACATCCTTTGTTGAAGAGATTGAAACCTTAATTCAATTCTTGAAGAAGAGATTTTTTTCAAAACCTGGAAGGGATCTTTATATTTTGTGGTTGGCTAATATTTTTTTCACCAAGAAATTAACATGCTAACACAAACAATGCAGAATAACTTAACTCTAATTCCAGATAGTAATTTTATCTAAATGATTGAAGTGTACAAATAAATTAAATTAAAGAAAGTAATTTATTGCGTTAGTTTTTAATGCTTTATTTATTGGTAATTTCAAAAGGTTTTAACAGACGATTTTATTTTAAACAAAATTTTACTAAATCACTACTTTACATAATAACTTGTCTGTAATTTAAATTATCTCTTATAAAACAATTCCAGATAGTAATTTTATCTAAATGATTGAAGTGTACAAATAAATTAAATTAAAAAAGTAATTTATTGCGTTAGTTTTTAATGCTTTATTTATTGGTAATGCAAAAGGTTTTAACAGACGATTTTATTTTAAACAAAATGTTACTAAACCACTACTTTACATAATAACTTGTCTGTAATTTAAATTATCTCTTATAAAACGAAAAAAAAATTTATTACATTTATCCGCTACTTATTTATACTTTTAACAAATTTAATCTTTGAATTTTTTTACTTAAGAACTTTTTAAAATTCTATTTATAAATTATGGTTTCCTGAATGGTAAGAAGTATGGTACAAAATTTAATACATGATAAAAAAAGAAAGAATTTTAACACGATAAAAAAGAATACAATAGATAAAAAAGTAACCAAAAAATCCCTATAGATAAAAATTTGCATATTGATGGAAGAAAACTATTCTTCCATCCCTTTTTCTAACAAAAATAATACAACGTAATGTATCCTTTTAGTATATACAATTTTAAACTTATATAACTATGCTTAAGCTGTGAAATAAATAATATCCACTGTTAATAAACTTATCCAAAAAAAAGTCTATATTATAAAGTGAAAAAAATCGATACAAAAAATAAAACTAGACGGATTGATTCAATTTAAAATTTAACCTAAAACATAAACCTTTAAACTTTTCTTTTTTATACAAAATAACCACAAATCAATAATATTATTAGTAAATTAGAAATAAAAAAAATCACAAATCTTACACTAGTTCATTACGTAAGTTTTATTATTTTGAAAATAATTTACTACAATAACATAGATAGAAAAGTATTAGCTGATAAATTATGTTACCGCTTTATAAAGGGGTAATTATATTACACCTTTATAAATTATGTAGTTTTTCGGGTAGTAGATAAAAAGAATTTTGGAAAAGTGAATAAATACTACAATACTTTGTAGTTCAAGAATATACGATTTCAATAATATGATAAATTATTATTAGGAATTATTCCACACCTAAATTTAATAATAAAAGTTTGCATATGCACAGACAACAGAGATAGATCTGAACGATGTAGCCGCTAAATAAGAAAATATGTTTAACTTTACAAAATATCGAGAAATAAGAGCTTACCACAATAGGTTTGTCCTTGAAGCATTTTCACACAGATAACTAATTTTCGACGCTGGGAGTACGCATTCTTTCAGTTGCTTCTTCGATGCTGTAGCGTGTTTGTTACTGTGTCTGTATGACTATGTCCTTGAGAATATATTACCTTAATTATGAAAAACATCGTACTGTGTTTCGATTACGAGAATTATCGGGATCGTAACAAATTTTTAATTTTTATATTTTCTGTTGTAACGGATTCTGTTTCATTTGATTACAATGAAATCGATTACAAAGAATAATAGTATTATAATCAACATTATAATCATGGAAGGTTTAAAGTAGTAGGGTATACAAGAAAAATATTGTGAATGGGTGTAAACTTATCCATAGACAGACGAGAAACGTCATATTTAATGTTTTAACTTTATGACAAAGAAGACACAAAGAAACTAATCCTTCTTAAACAAATACGGAAAAGTGTCGCCCAAGCTATGGAAATTTCACTGAGTAGTGTTCAAAAGATTTTAAATGAAACAAAAACTAATTCCGATAAGGGCTTAGCACTCCTAAAAAAATAGTAATATTAAAAAACTAAAAAGTCCGTGGATAACTTTGATAAAAGTATCATTTGAGAAACAATTTTTATTTACATACTGGTGAAAATTAAAATCTTGATGAAGGTGAACGCGTTACTCTTCGATCAGTACTACCTCTTTTACCTGAGGAGGTAAAAGTGCGTCCGACACACAACTTGAACTAAACTTAAAAATACACAAAACATAAAACTAAAACATAAGCCGTAACATAACTAGTAAAAAATTAAAAAAAACAATGAAACAAGAACAATAAAAATAAAAGAGACAAAGGAAACTAAGGAAGCCCAGCCGGGACTAAACCCCTACCGCTGTCCTTTCTTTAGCTAGAATAACCATAAATTTTTCAACTAAAGAGCATTCGGTCTGGTTACCCCAGTTCTGAAGAAACTTCAGTACTAACTCAAGAATTTCTAGTCGACAAATGATCTCGTTACGCTTCTCATAATATTTCATACACTCATATAGCACATGAAAAGCGTCATCTAACACCCGCACGGGCATAAACCCCTATCAACCAGGCCAAATCTCGTCAGCTTATCCCGAAAAGCACCGCGTCTCGAAAGAAACTGTGCGACACACTTGTTTGGGAAATCCAGGAGGTGCACCGCAAGCACCTAGTATCTGGGAAGAGATCAAGCGTACATCGTCCGTCTACTGTCTCACCCCTTCTAGCTTGCTATAAATCAAATCTATGCTGTTCGATTTCCCGAATCTGTTAATTACGAGCGGTGAGTAAAACAACAATTAATTGCTAACGTTCCCATTTACTCAGTCATCGTCATAGTTTCGAACCATAAACAGCATCTGAACCGTACTCCGAGCTTGAATACGTAAAAAGTAGACAAATCGATTGGCTTATACAAAATAACGTGTCATTTCCGAGTAAAACATTGAAACCAGAACATTACAGTTTAATAAAAGTGCATAAGCCGTATTATTTAAAACTGATTCAGTTTTAGCCGAGAAAGATCACAGTGTTTTAAAATTGCCTCCTCATTCAGCGGAATTAAATCCGACTGAAAAAGTTTTGGTGGTTTTAAAAGAGTATGTCACGTGAAATAATGTTAATTTTAAATTAGGTGAAGCTATTGCAATAGCTGAAGAACGAACGAACTGAATTACGAGTGCCGAATGGAAATCAAGGCTCAACCACATCAAGAAAATAGAAACATCTTATTTGTCTTGGGAACCGTTAATTGAAAATGCCATTGAAAAGGTCGGTATTACCGTAAGGATAGTGATATAAGTGAGGATTGTGATTTAAATATTAGGGTGACGATATAAGCGATGATGAGTTATCAGGAATTGAAACATGATTTGATTATATAAGTAGCAGTTTAGTTCAATGTTCGTAGTGTAGTACGTATTTCCCGCGTAACTTCATCCTTTGTTCTTTCTTCTTTCTTCTACGTTAATCTCTTTCCCTTCAAACTAATTGTAGGTTAAAACCAGCTCTACCAGAGAAGAGGAGATAACCCACTGGGTTGGTCTAGTGGTGAACGCCTCTTCCCAAATCAGCTGATTTGGAAGTCGAGAGTTCCAGCGTTCAAGTCCTAGTAAAGTCAACTAACTGACTTTACTAGTCACTAGTCACTAGTTAAAATAACTATTTTAACACGGATTTGAATACTAGATCGTGAATGCCGGTGTTCAATTGTGTTTGGGTTTCAATTAACGACACATCTCAGGAATGGTCGAACTGAGACTGTACAAGACTACATTTCATTTACAGTCATACATATCATCCTCTGAAGTATTATCCGAAAGGCTAAACAGGAAGAAGGAAGAGTAGAGGAGATGAAATACTTGTCCGTGGTTCTGAACAAACACTATTAGAATAAGTTCACAAGTGGATACGTTTCGCATATTGATGAAACCTACAACGACTTTGAATGGAACTGCGTCTGTTGATTCGGTTAATGTTGGTTAAGTATTGCTTACGTATGTACTCATAAATTGTTTATGTATTATCCTTACAAAAAAAAAATTAACGCATAAAATAATATTAAATTCAATTCGGTCTTACAGTCTGTAGTTTTCGGAAACGGCCACTCATTAAACGTTAAAATAATTTATCATTTCTTGCCGAAAAACTATATTTTCCTTACAGAGTCCAGCACTTTACAAATATTCAAATCATACATAAAGTAAGAGATTATTGTAAGGAAAAAAATTACCTCCAAAATTTAGAAAAAAACCTTGCAGCTTATTAAGACTGCGAGGTTATTTTTAACCTGTTATTTTTTTTAGATAACAACCACGAAATGTATAAATTAAAACTTATAGAAATAGCAGATGTAGTATAATAATTACTTTTTTTTAGATTAACCATTTATTTTTTTTTTTTTTTGAGGTTTTTAGGGGCATCGACTACTTTGGTCATTAGCCCCATCCCACTTCAAAAAAAAATAAAATAAAAAAAAGGGTTCAAAATTTCACATTTTGATGTGTCAAAAAAAGATCAAAATTTTACTTTTCTTATAACTTCTGATCCAATAAAATTACTTTCTAGGCTTTCCTTTCGGCCATCCTTTTTTACGTTTCTCCATTCTTCTGACGGCCTAAACCTCTGATGACAGCGTATCTGAGGCCTCAGACATGGCATCGTCTTCCTCTATTTCGGATGCCAGTGACGTTCTTCGGCTGACGTCAGTTGATGAAACTTTCGCCGGCGCTGTTAGCATCTTTGCTAAAGAATCTAAATTAATGTGCGATGATGTCTCCGCGGCGGTTGAGCCGGACTCTATCTCTACTGCAGTACTGGGTCCGGCTGAAATAGATGCTCTCACCGAAGCTGGTCTTTGCGCTTTGGGAGGCTCTATTGGTACAGGTTTTATTTCATCTGCGCCTGGTGCTTTTTCTATAATAACTTGCACCTCTGTTTCCGCAGATTCAGGTTTTCTTGTCACAATTTCTTTGGATTTGTGACTACACGACGGAGCGATCTGTTTCTCTTTGTCAGATAAATCAAGATTTTTAATTCTTACACAAGTTGGTGACTTTACAATCGCAGATTTAGCTGGTTTTTTAAACGGCGCTGGTGTGTCTCTCATGTCAACGGCGTCAGTCCGGGGATGAGCCTTCTCATCTTTACTTTGTTTTCTCTGATGAGTCGACTCAATCTTTGAATCAATGATTCTTTCAATCATCGTCGCAAGACTTGGTGCCATCGTGTTAAGCAACTGCTCCACATTAATTTTTGATGTGGAAGGGGCAGCCGCTGCTTCTGCATAAGAAGTCGATGGTCGTGGTGTACGCTTATTAACAATCTTCTTTGCTTCAGGATAGCTTACCTTCTGAAGCGTTCTAACTTCCTGAATTGCTGTTTCTAATTTATATGTAGGGCAGTTTCTTGAACGACAATTGTGATGCCCTTTACAGTTAACGCAGGTTGGAGGGTCTTTACATGGGTAACCCTCATGTGTTTTCTCTCCACATATACATATTTCCTGCGCTTCACATCTTGCTGCTGTGTGTCCGAATCGTTGACACTTAAAACATCTCATCGGCTGCGGGATGAAAGCTCGTACATCAAGCCGATGGATGCCAGCTCGTACCTTTTCAGGAAGATTCGGCCTATTAAATGTCAAAACATGCGAGGCCGAAGGAAGAATCTCACCATTTCTTCTCATAGTAAGTCCGAGACATTGAGTTACTCCCTGACTCGACATTTCTTGTACAATTTCTTCTTCTGTACAATTAAGAAGATCGCGACAAACAACAACTCCTCTGGATGAGTTCAGTGTGCTATGCGGTTGGACAGAAACCGCAAATTCACCGATCTTCTTCAACGCCAAAACTTTCTGGCTTTGCATGTCGTTGATGGTTTCGACATGCAATCCATTAAAAGTTTTACGAATTTCCTTGACAGGACCACCAGCACAATTTGTAACTTCTCTTGCGATAAGGAATGGACTAACTTTTTGAAAGTTTCCATTCTCCCTTGTAATAATTAAAAATCTTGGCTTTGGTGCGCTGTAGCCAAATAGACTTTTCTTTAATTCTTTACTGATTCTATCAGCATTTTTCTTAATCTTATCAGATTCTTTACTTTTTTCCTCTTCGCTTGTGGCGAATCGGAGGTTTCTAAACGAGGCTGTTTACGTGCACCCTCTGCCACGTTAGTTTGTTCAAGAGTGTTCATGAACATATATCCCTTCTGTAGCAAGGCTAGCCGCCGGGGTACACCCCCACTCCAGAGCTACTAACCTTGGAGGTCCGATCCGGTACTCCGGTGGAATCGGCATATGTCCTGGCAGAGAGCGGATGCGCAGTCTCTGCACTGACTCCAGGCTCCTACTCACCGAAGCTTTCAGAGCTCCCATGCACCGACATACATGGGCACCATTGCTACATGCTTGCCATCGCAGGGGGCATGTGGACAACGGAAGGGTCTCCGTTACACCTGCAATAACATTGACCCTGGCCGCCACATCGCCAGCTCTAAGAGTGGTATGAATCCATTTCCAAAATCATTTGTTATTCCATTTCCTGCAGGTAGCCAAAAATCCAGTCCGTTTAGTGACCTGAAGTTGGAACCAGGTCAAACTTAACAAGGCATAACCGAGGAATTTACTCGGAACCCCGTCAGCCAGCTATATGTGATGTACAAAGGTACAGCTGTTGCCGCCCTGGACGTGGAAGATAGATGTTGTGTTCCGGACGTGGGGATTATCTACCTCAGGGCAACCATTTATTTATCATTATTCTAATTCAAAAGACATTATTATATTTAAGATCCGTATAGTTATGAAACAAACACTAGTTGGATTTTTTCTGACACAAATTACATATTAATTATATATATACTAAATGAGAGCTTATTTGTAAACACAAATAAGCTCTCTTTAAAACGCTACATCTGCTAAAAAAAAGAAGGAGAAATGTATCAATAGATGTAAAATACCTAATGAATATTTTTTCAATAAGACCAAACTTTACTTCCTGTGAAAATATAAATAAACAAAATTCCTTTCTAATCTGTTGTACAAGCTGCTAAACGTGACTAATCAGCTTCTATTAGATATTCTGATGAATTTAACACAAATTAAATTGAGCTTAACTTGATTCAGGTATTGGGTTTATGTAGAAGGTGGTATTAATCCTTCCTCACTTATCCGTTCAGTCTATTTAGATTGTATATTTTTTTAATACAATTATTCAATAAACTAAAAATTTTGAAGTAGTATCTAAGATAAATAAATATTCTATTAGAATTAATGTATTATATAACTTTCAAAAGCTCTTCTAAAATTAACAAATCATGAGCACATGAATGTATGCGTTCACTCTAACATCCTTTAAACTTGGATATTGAGAAAAAGATTGTAAGAGATGATATGTAGTCCAATGGAATACTTTAAAAAATAGCTGACTAAATTTTACTGCATTCTCTTACAGTAACAGGATCTTACATTCTCATTTATATGCAGGATGGATTAAACACAATAGATATAAAGTCCATTTGATGAGAATAAAGTAAAAGTTATTTTACTTATGTTACGTTAGCGTAAGTCCTATTAATAGAATAGCGGTGTAATACACATTCAGACTAGTTTAATGTTTAATAAGGCAATTCAAACTCAATAACGATAAACAGTAGAGGGTGGTTTTATTCTGTTTCCCATTCCTTTTTCTGTTAATCTAATTTCATTTCATTACCACTGTTCGTCGAATAACAAACCGCCTTGGTTCCATTATTCTAATATTAACTCGCTGGTTCAAATACTAATAATTAGAGATATTTTTCAATTTTTATTTAAATATGATCTTTAAATGTTTACATGAATGATACATTGTTGATGATTTTATGAGAGTATGTATGAGAACTAAATTTAGACTGAACAATACAGTAATTAATAGCAATTTTCTAAATGTCAGCTGGTGAACTAGGTCAACTGAATATAACAACTTTATATACTTTTACATAAACAAGAAGAGACAGTTACTTTCTTCATTTGTAATTAATAAAGAGGAGAGGATACATGACTTAAAACTACTATTCTTTTAAACTAAAGGGAATTACCCTATATTGACCACATTTTAACCTAACTCGAATTCCGGCAGTGTTAAAACTCTAAAAATGAGTTCTTTTCTTAGTAAAATAAATAATTTCCTTCACTCAATTTAGGCAGTTTGAACGAACGATTTTTATAAAATAAATTTATTAAATAAATCCTGATACTTTTATTTAGATATAAGTCAGAAACTAGATATTTTTGTGAGAAACAAAGATTACACATAAAGCGATATTTATTAATAAAAAAATACAATAAAATATTTCGCGTCGGCCGCTTAACACTGCTGTTAAACATTTTAAACCACAAACACTACTCAAATTACAGCATATACCCTAACACAGAAACAGAACATCTTACACTGTTTCTTCTTACACTTAAACTCGGTTATGTTGCAATACTTTACGAAACTCAAACGTAACCCGAGGTGGAACTATCGCGCCGATGGGAGGCTGGCTCTACGTAGTGAGTTTCAAACGATGTTCTCTGGGTACCAGGGCGAACCAAACTGTATCAAGCTCTAGCTCTAGTACGAGCATAATCTTCTGCAGTGGTCCGTTAAATGGCCGGTACTCATGTGAACCTTATGAAACTTTCAAATAATAATATTTCGGTGGTTGGTAGTCAACTTGAAAAAATCTACAAAACATCCGGGAGTTTAAAAAGACATTGACCGACGTTATCGACCGGAGATGTGTCGAGCGATAAAGAATCAAGCAATGTAACAGAGTGCTAAGGTACCTAATGTACTGTTTCTTATAGTAAAGTATAAGGAATAAGGTAAATCTTTTACAAAGTTTTCTCCCTTCTTAATACATAAGTGAAACTTAACAGCTTGTGTCTCTTCGAATACAATTAAAAACTTAAAAGTGGCGCCCTGTTGATTGAGATGAGTAATGATGAACCACGTCTGACGCTCCTAGTACATAGGACAGGACGAACTTATGATATTGGAGGCACATAATACCTTAAGTTCCAGCAAGGAATACCCTTGCTTATTATCTCCTGCCGTAATTTGGCTGGTATTGAATTATCATAAATATCAGAAGAATTATCACTGCAGTCAGTCACATCTGTGCAGAGGATCACAAGGAAGGAGAATGGTATTGATGTGTCAAAATCCTCGCTTATCTTAAAAATGTTTCTGGCTCAACTGTTCCTAAGCGGATAAAAATTGGCTGTCTCTTTGCTCGTGTGCGACCATATATACCAAACCCCAGAAGCTGCATCTAGTGTCAGAGTTTTGATCACACCAAACCGGTTACACAAACAAACAAGTTTGTACACGTTGCAACCGTATGGGACATGATGATAGCACATGCGGTGTAGGTATTATATGAAAAGTTTTACACTCGGCAAGATCTTGGGAATCTCCCTTTATAAGGAAGAAAAGGCTCTCTTGAAGATCTGTAGTGAGCAGAAAGTTTCTTTCACCTGTGGCTGGTCGGAAATAGAAAAATTCCTCAACATGAGGAATCTTGTTCTACCTGGTGTTAGTTTTATCCAGGCTCTTTCTAACAATGTGAAAAAAGAGGACAAGTACGCATGGTACAAAGAACAGACAAAATTGATCCAACTTTGTCAGAACAGGTGAAATCTCTAACTTTTGCTATTGTAGCGTTGAGAACAGGGAAGAAGGATATTTTTGGTGGAAAGACCAACAGTGGAGAGACCGTCTTTGGAAGCGATCACATACCGGTTAATATCAGTTGGTAATAATGATTTGCCTCATTCAGCCACAGGTGGTTGCGAAGCGAACTGGATCGTTTATTAGGTTTCCTTTGACCAATACGACAAGAATGGTACCGCGATCAACTAAAATGCCAAGTTTACATATCAGATGTTCGAGAGTGCACATGAATTTATCTAATATCAAGGAAGCCGAAGTCGAGAGTTACAGCGTTCAAGTCCTAGTAAAGCCAGTTATTTTTACACATACTAGATCGTGGATACCGGTGTTCTTTGGTGGTTGGGTTTCAATTAACCACACATAATCAGGAATGGTCGAACTGAGAATGTAACAAGACTACACTCATACATATCATCTTCATTCATCCTCTGAAGAATTATCTAAACGGTAGTTACCGGAGGCTAAACAGAAAAAAAAAATATCAGGGAAGCAAGGTAGCCTGTTGTTCCTTGGTGGTATAAAGAGTGCAGCAGTGCACTAAGGAATCGTTGCAGGGCTTTATATAATTTCAATCGAAAGCCTACGACAGAATTGCTCTGCGCCTTCTGGAATATAAGGGCTGTAATCCGTCAAGTGTTTCGATGAGCTAAACGGAAATCGTGGCTGAATTATGTGGATACCATTTCTCGGACAATTACATCATCTTGTATGGAGAAAATTTTGAGCCATCTGCGGTTCAGGACAATTTCTACAGCCGATTAGAATGGAAATCAACAGTATCCTCGTCATCACGCAAACTGATGTGGCGTTTGGAAATTCGTTTATGTCAGTTTCCTTTACAACATCATTCTGTCCTGAGTTTATGAGACATAAGTTGGAAATAAAAAGTGTCCCGTTTGTTATGGGAGACTCAGGAAGTGATGTAACCTTTCTTTTGATGAACTGTGACATTTCCCGAGGATAAGATAATATCAGGCTCAATATGTTGAGAGACAACATACTGAGCCTGATATTAGGTATTCTTGTTTCTTAATTTCGAATATCTTTATTCAAATATTTAGTAATTAATGAAATATTATACTTTTTTTATTCTATAATGTGTTTCAGTTTTTTACTATTTTAGCTGCGTTAGTGCGCGTTTTGACTGTTAATTCCGTTCTTTATAATATTGTTATTTAGTTTATATCTCCATTACACTTAGATTAGGTGATGCTGAACTAGTTTGTTTATTTTAAAAGCAATGCTATTATCATGCAATGAAAGCATAATTTCACATCTTATGGAAGTACTGAGATACTTCAAAAATTAACAACGTAGATACGTTGTTAATAAAAGCAAATATATGATGTATTATACATGTAACTTAGAACATAATGCATACACTATTTACGACATTAATAATTTATTTCAGGTTTTGAATAACTATTGATTTACTTTTTTAAATGAATAAAGTTGGATTCTTTTAAACTAACTGAAGAGTAGACTTAAATTTGGTTGAATTTATTTAATCTACCATATTTAGCCGGACTCCGCGGCGTTAGTGGTAGCGTTTCGACCTTTCATCCGGAGGTCCCGGGTTCGAATCCCGGTCAGGCGATGGCATTTTCACACATGCTACAAATCATTCATCCTCTGAAGCAATACCTAACGGCGGTCCCGGAGGTTAAACAAAAAAAATCTACCATATTTATTGCAGATTATTTTTTTTTGATTAGGTAAATCCCAATAGCAAATGATGAAAGCTTAATTTTGTAACTCATTGAGTTGTTACGGTAAATATTTGAAACTCTGTTGCTTAAAAAGTCAATCGTACAAACAAAAAGTATCTACTAGTAAGTATTTTTTTTTTCAGTATCCAAATATTTAATAGTTTTAATGTGGCTGCAAGATAAGCTCTTATGAAATATAAATAACTTGCAGTTATACATAATGATAATCTATGTTGTATTTTCATCTAAAGGATTTCATTTCCAAGAAACTAATCCGGAATTAATATTTGAAGAAAAAATTAAATTTTACTCATAAATAACTTTATAATTTTTTTTTTACATAAGAATATTATTAAAAGTTGATGTATTTTTTTATAACATTAAATTTCATTGTAAACAGAAATTATGTAAAAATAGTCCATCTCTAACCATAAATAATAAGTTAAATTAACTTTTATTTTCTCTTTGTCAATTAGCATTGGACAATTAAAACCGTATTATTTGATACGATTTGGAAATGTTCTTTGCATTATTTTAAGTTTAGGTTTAAAATTACTTTCATAAAATAACAAAGTTAATTCTAAGAAAAGGTGAAGTAGTTTTAAATTAGTAAAAGCAACAGAATTTAAGAAGAAAAGACATGAATTATAAACTTGAATTTGCGAAATGAAAATCTATGTAAACAATATATCAGGTGATGAAAAACAAGGAAAAATAAATAGAAAAGTAATAATTTAGAATAAATATTTAAACAGTTAAATTACCTCTAACTAAACCCTATTTAAATTTCCTTTGTATTATACATAAATGGCATTTACTTATATTCTATATTTTGCTTTTAGACAAAATTTTGATTTTACAGTGAACAAAAGAAGTATGAATGTAAAAGGAATAACAAATAGACTGCTGTGTTTTCTTTTTTCTGATGATCTCAGACCATATATAAAATTTTGTGTTGCTTTTTTTTGGCTTTTTTTAGTGCGACCTATTTCCATGTATATTAACTTGACATCTGCTAATTAACTACCTAACTTATTATTTTACTGAACACTTATATTTTATCGATATGATATCAAATTATGAATTTTTCATCATAAATATTAAATTTACACTATGAACTTTTATCATTTTTTTACCCATTTAATAAAGTTATTTTACGCCAGACATAAAAGTGTTTTTTCGACCCCCATCTTTTGTTTCAAGTCAGATTTCATACAAAACCACTAAATTTACCCTTTAATTTGGATCCCAAGGATAACGGTCTTGTTTAATTTTACTAGGTGCAGAAATCATTGCAAAATCCTTTACTAGCTAATACTTGCTAACGAGCGTATATTTATATAACACAAAAAAATAAAATTAAAAACATTAAACACAGAGAAAAAAGAATATCTTGATGATACAATGAATACTTTAGAAAAGATATGGAAAAATGTAACTTCACATAGAGGATTCTCAATCAAACTAACTCATACTGATTTTATAAACTTGCTAATGGTCCGCTGGCGTGTTGATAAGTAATTATTTTTTCTTCTTTGCCATTTTCTAAATCAGCAGCAATATTTTTTTTTTTTAGTTAATACCTCTTTCTTAGGTCCTCATATATTGTACACGCTTAGATTAGATAATGCATAGTAAGTTGTTTATCACATACATTGCACATTCGTCATTCTTCAGTAGTTAACAAATACGAATTCGTTATTCGTGTGTGAACGATTCTGAATCTGGTCACCGCCACTTGTTCACGATAAGTCAGTTTCGCGTCGCCAATCCATTTTTATGGAATAAAGAGTGTGTGTGTGTGTGTGAATGGAATAAAAACTGTGGAATAGTACACACTATTCCATAGTGTGCAGAAGGGGCACTTATAACACATAAGTGCCCCTCTCACTACAAGGTGCGCTAGTGTAGCACTGAGGTACAGCTGCTGTAGTCGTCTTCTACGTAATAACGTCACAGGTGAGCGGTAGAATTAAATAAATGAATAATATAAAGTATAAAAATGTATTTAAATTGGCCGCTGTTACAACCGCCGCACCCGCGCGAATGAAATATGCTATGTGCGAGCTCTTTAGTTAGAATCATTGAATTAAATAAACAAAAATATTATAGTAAAAAAAAAAATTATAAATGTTTGAAATTAAGTAATTTGTGTGTAAGCCGTGCATCAGAAAAAATCCGCGTGGTCCTATAACTGTGTTGTCCGTTTTTTAAAATTATTATTCCAACTACTTTTAACAATACATGATGGTAATATTTTAAATGTCTATTGTAACTATATTTTTTCTCCCAATGTATTCGTTGTACCAATGTAATCGATTTAACTAATGAACAATAAGCAACCCTTCATTACCCAATGAGGTGAAAATGATATGTATGACATATAAGTGAGGCATAGTTTTGTACAGACACAGACCGAGATGTGTGGTTAATTGCACCTTAAGCACTAAAGTACACCGGTATCTCCTGTTACATTAACTTAAGGTAAAAAATTGTGAAACTGCATAATTTTTGTGATATATTTTTAAATTTTCAGCCGTATCTCATCCTTTTACCAACAATTTGTACCAATGAGAGTCATTTTATTCACAAAAGTTTTAACATATTTAATAAAACAAAATTCGATGAAACCAATACTTTTTAACCATAATGATTAAACAATTTTATAGACAGACGTTTTGGAGTTTTTAAAACTTTTCAAATTTATTATTTTTGTACAAGTTATTGTTACATACATACACAGAATATTTAAAACGTCAAATCTCAATGCTTTTAATTTTGAAATAATTTTTTTTTTAAATTAAAGATGGTTGATTAAAAGAAAATGATGCCAAGATAAGGTATTAGTTCTCATGAACTGTTTATTTTCTTTTTTGATGCTGTAAATCAAAATTTTTGGACAAAACATCCTAGGACAATATATATATATATATGAATTTATAATATAACCGAGCCAGAAAAATATATAATAGGGTTACAAATTCACTCAGGAGCAATCTCTATAAAAATTATTTGTAGTATCAATAAAATGATGCATTTGATATTATGAAATATGATAGTAACTGACTGTTACATATTGATAACTGTAACCATACATAATCATATAAAGATTTATATTGTTATAAATAACTTAGAAAAACGTTTAAAAATTTATTATGTTAAAAATAACATTTTATTTTACTACATTTATTTAGTATTAGTGTTTCTTTTTAATACGATAACTACTAGGAAAAATATTATAAGATTAGAAAAAAAATATTAAGGTTTACAATTTATCCGTAAAATATATCGAAATACATTTAAAAATACTTTATAACATGTAACTAATATTGTTACAACAAATAAATACAATTACAGTAAATAAATTCACTTGGCATCAGAAAAGTTATTTATTTTAAAGAAGTTAAATAAATCTTATGAAAATGAATATATTTACTGATTTTATTCATGAAAAAAAGAATAATAAAACCATCATAGATAACTAACTATACACTTAAACATTTAATTGAAAAATAATAATTAATTAAAAGAAATATTAAGCGATAAGTTTTCAGATTAAATGAATAAGATAAAACTTGTGGAACTTCAATAAAATTCAAATTTTTCAAAATTCTTTTTTTATTACAGCACTTTTTTTTCTTTTTATATTTAGCCTCCGGAACCACCGTAAAGTATTACTACAGAGGATGAATGAAGATGATATGTATGAATGTAAAAGAAGTGTTGTCTTGTACAGTCTCAGGTCGACCGTTCCTGAGAAGTGTGGTTAATTGAAACCGAACCACCAAAGAACACCGGTATCCACGATCTAGTATTCAAATCCGATTTGAATACAAGACTGGTGGTATTACAGCACAATTAATTTAACGATTCCATACGCTCAGGGAATTAACCAGCTGTAAAACCCAGATATTCGATATAATTCTGTCTGTGGGTAAATAGTTAAAACTTAAGTTTTTAGTTGTATATAGAGTTATACAACTTTAATTAGTTGTATTTAGATTTTGTTATTAAATATTTAATGAAGTAAATATAAATTACAGAATATCCATTATTATTTAAAACATATAAAATAAAAAATACAAACACACACATAATCTCTTTATACATATACTTCAGTCTCCTACATTTTCCCTTCCTAACTGTTTAACGGTTGAAGACGAAAAATTTGAAATTCCTAGTACTTACTTAGAAGATGGTATCAACAGCATTGCCTGGGACGTTTCAATCATCATTTAAAAGTAAGACTTTCCTCAAAAAAAAGAAATAACTTATTTATAAAAAGTATTTTATAGGTTTTTAACACCTTTTCTAACACAAAACAAAATTACCATTCGCAGAAGTACAATATGTGAATATATGAAAAATAACATGACTAGCCTACGGCGAAAGCAAATGAACTAAATATTCACGATAAAGTCAACCAATATTCCTTTATTTAAACATCAAATTTAACAAAAATGGTATAAATAATTTTTTCTTTATTTCATATATTTTTTGTTATGTATAATTTCAGACAAATATTAACTACAGATAAATTTTTAAAATATTGACACTGATTCAAATTATATAATTTCAGTTTCTCAGTTAACAAGTAATACATAAATACGATTGAAAGTTCTTTTTGAAGCAGACAAAAATTTCTCCGAAACAGACTATTATAATAAAGGATACTATTAATAAAAACTCGAATCTAAATCGATCTTTAAAGAATCGTCGCGAGGTTGAACTCATTTAAATATACAACAGTTTACACCATACGATCCATCCACACAATGTTCGTTTTGATATCTTTTTTTAATCTAAATTTTAATGTGAAGACTAATGGTGATTCAAAAAGCAATCTTCTTACCAAATACATAGACAGTGATAATGACTAAAGATATTTTATACATATTCGTTGTTTATCTTGCGGCATAGGTATTATACAATTAAAAAATGTATGTATACTTATTAAATGAATAAATAAACATACAATAACTATAATTAAACACACAATAAATAAATATTATAAGTTATTTCGAAGACTCGTGTGATAAAACACATTCTGAACCATTTTTCCTCGATATTGCCTACGATAAGAAAAACTGGAGAGATTTTGTAAAATTTCTTATTTTATAAACCATATCTTCAAATTTATTATAATTCGTAAAATAATAAATTTATATTTTCATAAAATTTCTGTCTGTTATTTGTTTGATATCATTTTACTTTTATATGTTTTCAGAAAAACACATGTAACAATATTTTGCTGTTAATACAGTACAAGCACGTATACGAGAAAGAGTTCATATGATCATGAGGCTCATAAGTGTTAAATCAATCAATATTTTATAGCTGGTATAAAGTGATTGTGCTACATAACCTATATAAACACTGATCGAATGTCGCTAGTAAAATGGAAAAATTTTCCTTATAAATAATTTATTTCTATTTTAGTTGAAAAATTAAATTTATACAGTATAATTAACGTTGATAAGTTGTCCATCTTTAAATTTTATTTGTATTACTATTCTTATTAATAAATGAAAACAAAAATAAAGAGAATTTGCTTTTTTTGTAATGGTTCACGTTATATGTTTTTAAATGTTTTGTTATTTTTTGTAGGTTTAATAATAATATTACTGTCCCGTTTTACAATAAAATGTATTATTCTCACGAAAGTTAGAATAGAATTAGTATATTTTATATTCATTAATGTAAAATACAGAACAAACAAAAACAGTTAATTAAAGCAAAAGCAACGAGTAGAACAACTTTTAACAACAAACTTATTAATATAACAACTTTTAATATTTACTTCACCTGCAACAATGAATATAACTCATTGATGCAAGTGAAGTAAATATTAATACCAAACATTAGCATACTTAAAAGAGTCTAATTTCTCTAAAGTGTTTAAAAACATGAAATAAATAACGATCAAGTCCGATAACCTACAAAGTTTTAACGAGATTGTTTTAAATTTTTGTAGTTTTAAAAACTATTTTTTAATTGTTTTTACGTTTATATAATTTCTACCATTCTTTATTTAATTTTTACTTCTGTAAAATGTAAATAAAAACAAAATTGAGAATGATCAGAGTAATTTTATAACTTTCTCTAAGAAAAACTCTACTTTTTTTTAATATTGTACCATAAAAAAAATTAAAATAAGTTTAGGTGAAAATTTAAATTACTTATTCAATTCACACTAGTCAAATTAATTATATTTTTGAATATTGGTACTTTAAAAAACCTTGTATTTAATCTTATATATATATATAAATGAATGTTTATTTGTCCCTGATGCCATTTATCCGATTGCGATGAATGAAACTTTGGTGAGTTGTGCGCACGCCCCCGAAGGTTTCTGAATTAATTTGAACCCGTTAGGCGGCGCTGAGGTCAAGATATTTAAAAAAATTGTGTGGTCCTATTTAGCTCATATTCAAAATAAACATTGCCTACGTGAAAATAAATATTTTTACGAAAAATGGAAAAAGGAAACAGGGAGAAATGAAAAAAGGAAAGATGGGAAGAAGGAAAAAATAGAAAGGTAAAATTTTGTGAACTTCCGTAATATTCAGTTTTTTAATGTTTTATCAAGCAAATATTAATACCAAACAAATTTTGTTTTGGTACTAATATTTGTATTAATTAAATTTTTGTTCATTTAATATATATGGCGAAGCATTACAGAGTCAGCTAGTACTGAATAAAATATTATCTACAGAAAATGTAATGTTCAAAAAATTAAATAAAAATTTGAGAATAAAGAAAGTGGAAGCAACAAGAATCAAAAAATATTTACTGCAGTTTCTTTATTTTCCGTTTATTTATGTTAGAACAGAAGGAATACCGCAGTAAATGATAATTTTTTTAAATCTTTGAAGCTATTTGAATGATTTTTGTTTAATTAAAAGGTTCTTGTATTAATTAAGACTGGTATGATTAGTACTACAACGGTATAATCACGCATTTCATTCGTAGGAATTAGAAATGATTTATTTTTTATTCCTTTCTGTATAAATCTTTAAGCATTTCTAAAACTCAGGAATTGTCTATTTAAATCAGGAATTGTCTATTTAAATTTCTTCCTTTTTAACCTTCTTTAATAATATATCTACTGAATTTAAAAAATTGGAATTAAAAAAGGGAGCAAAGATTGTCACTGCTTCAACTTTACCTTAAAAATACTTTTTACTTTTTACTTGTTATTTTTGTTTTTCATTTTCAATACATTTACCGCTGCATTCTGTAAACAGTACAGAATACAGGGTAGCATTCAATTTTGCATTCTTCCAACATTCCACTTACAATTATTTAGAGTAAAATCCTTAGACTCCTAAGTTCTCAAACAATATGATAAAACATATTTGTTTTTTTTTATTTTCAGGTAAGACGACTACCAAATCATCCGTAAAGCATTTTACTTTGAAGTAAACAATAAATGGGAAAGGCTTACGTATAAAAAATGAAAAATAAGGTAAAAAAAATTATACTTCTTTTATGTGGTCATGTAATTTACTCATTTTTGAAATTTGTTTATCAATCAATTTCGTGTAGCGTAACTAGCCTTCTGTTACTGCTACACTGCCTAATTACATAATGTGCTGGATGACAGTAATAATTACAAGATACTGTCGAACAAAAATTCTCAGAAAAACACCATGAATAAAAAGCTAATGTTTTATCATTTGTCAAAAATAATAACTAAGCTTGAAGCTTACTTCACAGATATTTAGCGACACGTAACTTTTACTTTTCATAATTAAATGATACGAAACAACGAACAAAGAGTAAGAATTTACCAATACTGAATCAGTTTGACTGTTTCAAATTATTAAGAGGTAAAAAAAAATAAAAAAAACAAATTCTGAGCTGTTTGTAACTTTTGTTTTACAGCTGGTCGTGTACTCTGAAAGAACAATCTAATCCCATAAAATTGAAATTAAAATGGATTTTCTCAGTTAATTATCTCATTGATTAGCATTAAATAATGAAATTCTCTTTGTAATCAAAGAAGTTCATTTTGAATTTAATAAAACACGAGAAAAACTTAAACTTATAAGTACAATTACCTAACATAAAACTGTTAAAAAAATGTATTTAATTAAGATTCTAATGAAAAAGAAATAACTTCAAATCAAATCAAGTAGGGTTTTACGTGCAGAACAACTCTCTGTTCTCGTTATAAATCAACTTTATTAATTAACGTACAACATTTCAAAAATTACTTAAAGAAAATTAACATATTATGATATATATATATATATATATATATATAAAGCTTATACCTTATTTAGCTATCTTTTTTGCTGAGATTAGATTCATTAAGATGAAATTAAGAATTATAAATATTTTTTAAACGTATAAAGCTGCTACAATGATCGTATTTTAATATTATACGTTTAATTGAAAAGAAGAAAGAATCAACATAAAAATAATACACAACTTATTACATAAATCCCTTTTTATTTCAATAAACCTTATAAATTATTTATAACATTCTACTGTTAACATTTTTTTCTTTACTTTCAATTTTTACCAGAAATTTTTAAAGATTGTACACTTTGATTTTTACTCCTTACGTAATACATATTTATTACAAAACTATTTTTCAAAACTTTTAAAGTTTTTTGATGATTTTCTATTCTGTAGGTTTTACTATAAAATACTGTTACATTCGAGTCAAGTTATTCAAAATTTCACTATAACTCTTGGAACTGTGTTTAATAGAAGATTTCTTCAAAGAAATAGTTTTTTTTTTGCAAAATTAAATTATCTCTTTTTTTCTTTCTACAAAAAAATATATACGAATATAACTAAAGCATACATGAACGTGTCAGATTTGTAAACAAACCGGTAAAAAAATTTCAAGACATAATTATAAACTATAAACCGTGAGACCTGAATTAGTGATTAGTGATAGTGATTAAAATCTAATTTTACTCCTTTTTGATCGTTTACAAGTTTGAAGAAATTCAGGAAACAGTGGAATGAAAATAAATTACTTAAAAATGATTGATATCAAATAAATGCCTAGTTAGATTATAGAAAACACGTAAAAAATACATATAAAAAGTAGGAGATTAACTAGAAGTTATTTGAAGTCAGATAAAAAATTGATGACTTGTAAAGTAAGTAAAGCTGGTAAGGGACTTTAAAATAGAAACGAAATAGGTAGTGGAATATACATATACAAATTGATGCTAACATGTGCTATGAAAATGACGGTTAGTGTAAACGGTTAACCCTTTCACTACACACATGAGGGTGACCGGCTTTCAAATTAGTAAAAACAATCAACGAAAAGAGGCTGTGCTGCGGGATTCTATCTTCTCGCTACACAACCTTATTCAGTTTAATTCCATATACCATGGTATAATAATAACATATTAATATAATATATTTTGGTATATTAACCGAACACGAAAAGCTAAGCAACAGTTTAATCCTAATGTCTTTAGCTGTTTTATTATGTTATCTTTTTGCTAGACTTCATTAAAACTTTTTATTCTTTAAGTAGATATAAAAATAATACGTTCTCATAAAAGTTTTATTTTTTAAAAATTTACTTAAATTACGACAAATATTTCAGTGTTAATATTGTAAAATTAGAAAATACGAAAAAATATAACTGAACGTAATAAAATATCTAAGTTATAACAAGAAAGTTATTACTTAACATAAAAATTATAAAGTAGGTCAAAATTCTTAAAGAATAAATAATAAAGAAAATAATAAATTGATATTTGGTCGATTATAATGGTCATTTATATATATAGTTCTAACAAGATTATGAGTAAAAGATGACTTACGATTTTTTGTGAGCCTATTATTATTTAATAACAAAATTATTCAAACAGCAATATTATTATTAAAAAAAAATTTACGTAGACTGTATAAAGGATTATGTAAAAGTTACTTAAGTAAAATATAAAGACATTAGGTCTTATTTCATTGTACCTTTAAGGTTCTTCTAAAAAGTCAAGTGTATTAAGGCGATTCAAGACGACGAAATGCTTCCTTTTTTACATTTCCCATTCAACCAGAAATACTCTCCTTTTCTTACAATAATCTTTCTTCATCTGTCTCAGACAAAATACTTACTATAGAAGTGCTCCGAATCTAATTCTCTAAAAAAACCTCCTTTTCCTATAAATTCAAACGCTTAATATTAAACAGGTAAAATCCATCGATAGGAAATAAAAACATCTTTAATATTTTGTACCAAAAAAAGATCATTTTCAATAATAAAATAAATTGAAAAAATAGGACCATATAAATATGATTGAAAGAAATTTAAAGCTGTATTTTTTCATTATTGCTATTTTACCGAATATTTAAGTTACATTTCATTAGTTCAAATGTATTATTAAAACAGACTTACATGTCGATGTACTCAATTAATTAATGACATATATAATTTCCTCTCTATCTCTCAATTAACATCTCTTAAGACTCAGGGTTATTTAAATGACATTTAATATTTAAATACTCATAAATGTTCACTATTTAATTGCTCCTGTTTAAATGTTGGAACTTTAATTTTTATTTAATATAGGACTTAAAATTTAAAGATCTTCGGCTTCGGTCGGATTCACTCGGCTCTTTATACTTCACTCGGCTCTTTACAGTTCACATGGCTCCTTTCGGATGCACTCGGCTCCTGGCGAATCAGTGGCTCCACCATTATATAAGCAAGATCTTCACTATTTTAGTGGCAGTTAAGACTGGCGTAAGCGCCAGTTCTACAATTCATGATTTCACTTTCAGAAATATTTACAATTACAATGAAACAGATATAATTAAGGTTATATTGAATTATATTCAAACAATTAATATAAATAATATATATATATATATATATATATATATATATATAAATTATATTTCAATCACAATCAACGATTTATAACAACAAGGAATCAAGACTTAAATTATTAAAAGAATCAGCGCTAAATTTCAACAACACCAAAAACATGTATTTATTTTTACATAAAAGTAAAAAAAACTTTTAACAGCAGCATACGAACTTGTATAAAAAAAAAATAAAAGTAAAAATTTTAAAAAGCCTTCGACGAAAAAACCTTAATAAATTTAAAATAATTAAATGAATCTATTTTTACCTTAAAATCCTTAGTGGCATTGTGATATTGTTTTTAAAAGGATAAAATTTAAGATTCTGATTAACCGTCGTGGAGATAACAAAACAATATCACAATGTCACAGAGGATTATAAAGTAAAAATACAGTTATTTAATAATTTAATAAGTTTTTTCGTAGTGGGTTTATAGCATTTTTTGATTTTTATTTATTATTTTTTAAAGAATAGTAGGACTGTTCCGAACAGGGGATCGTTTATAGGCTGATGATGATGCAATTTAGTATATTTGATCAGTGCAAATTATTTAACAATCCCCACAATAATGTAGCCTAGCTGGAGTTAGAAAGACTTATAAACATTCAAAAGACTTAGAAACATATGTACTGCAGCGCCTCCTGACGGCTTGTAACTGTAAAACTAATCTAAGAACCTGCTCTGAGGTGATACCTATGCACTGCAAAAAAACCGCAACAAAATCGGTCCAGTGCTTTTGAGGAAAATGGAGACAGACTTATACAAGCACAACCTCTTACCCCAAACGCATATACGTCTCCGTTCCGTCGTGGTAAAAATAAAAATAAGTAGACCACTAATTGGTCTATTTATCACCAGTGAACAATTTATAAAATCCTTAAAATCTCCTTTTAAGAGCCTATAACAAAAAAAAAAAAATATTGTGGTATCTTAAAATTGAGAGTTTTCTAAGGTTTGTGTTATTTTACAAGTATCAACTGTTGACAAAAATAAAAATATTTTTCTTTATAAAATTATACCAGATTTCGAAACAGGATATATAAAAATAACTATTTGGGGGATAAACGAATGAGTATTTTAAGGTTTAAAATATATCGTTTAACTCTAATTTTTTTGTTGAGTGAATCATTTAAATAATATAATAGAAGAAATAATTTTTTATTTAACGGGTATAATCGAATGCTATACAAAAGTATTTAAATGGGAAAAACACATCGTAGTAAAAAATTCTATCAAAAAAATTAATTTATGCTTTTTTGAGTAATGTTTCTCAGATACTGGAATATGGACTTCTAAATTAGTGACATTAACAAAAACGCAAATTCATTTCTATCGAAGGTTAAAGATAAAACAACTTACAGTTGTGAATTTTTTTCGGTTGAATGTCATTGTATCTACAATTGTCTGTTATTAATAGGTTTTCAAAATCAGAGATAGCTTATTAAAGTTACAATTTAATAAAATTAGTATCTATAGCGAGAAATCATCTATACCCACGCGCACGTTAAAATTAATAATTTATAGTGTTGAATAGTTAAATTCAATAAACTGACAAATTTTATAGGTTTCCATTTCATCGAGAAAACTGATAAAGAAATCTATCTACTTCACGTATGAGTTAATGAAAAACTCATTCAATTTATTTCGATGCGGAAATGAAAAGATTTCTTATACCAAGATATATTTAATAACGATATTTTAGTTTTTCTAATAAAAACAGAAATGGTTTTCACAAACAATATACATTGGTGAAAGTTCATTTTGAAACTAACAATAATTTTAATTTTACACTGGATTTTTTCAAAGTTTTATGTTGGTAGTAATGAAACAAATGTGAAATAGAAAGTAATGACATTTAATTAGTAACACCTTATCCTCTTCATTTGATACCAAAATTGTAAAATATAATTTTTCACTAAGTAGCCGGGTAGTTGCCAACAGTCACAAATTTAATAATTTTATTATTTACCTACAGCAAGGAAAAATATATCGGTATCGTGTGTTCATTAAGCTACGACATTAATGTGAAAACCTACATGGTTTAAAATGTAGTAATAATTCGTAAAATTTAATACTTTTAATTAGCTACAAAAACCAATTCAGTATCGTAGATATTTCTTCAGATTATTAACAACGCTATTAATATTTATTATTTGTATCAAAAAGTTTATATGAAGTACGTAGACGACCTATTTGATGTTTGCAGTTTGAATCTGTATCTAAGCATTCAATTACGTAAATTGTAAAATCGATTAAAACAATTTTCATTATTAATGTTTCCATAAAACAGGTTTTTTAGTTTTTTAAGTAAATTTATCATTAAATATTAAATCGTTTTGCATTAGCCTTCCATGGAAAGTAGATCTACCATAAAAATGAAACCACTCAAAACAGAATTTTACAAACGTAACTGTAACTATTTACGCAGCATATCGGTAGCGCTTGGACGAACAACTATTTTCCTCGTATACCTACTTAAATATTTACCCAATGTAAAATTTTACTTTTACTAGATGATACCACGCAAGCAGTGAATCGTTTTTAAAATACAATCAAATCGAATTAATTTATTTAATGAAATTTCTGTCCAGGTAAGAACATTGTAATTATTTACCGTTTTTGATTTTGTCAGTGAATCAAAATGTCACATACAAAAAACGACCCAGTAAGATAAAACTTGTTATTAATTTAAGCTTAACTTTAGAGAAAATTATAGAATATTCACAATAAATTACAATCATTCCATAAATTTCGATAATAAAGAATAAGTGAAACGACCAAATGTACAAATTATATCCAAATTATGCACGTCGCTGGTTAAATTTAATTTTGTGTGGTAAGGGAGTTTTGGATATAGCCTTGTCGTTCGAAATTGCAAGGAAGAATTTTTTGAAAATTTGAAGAGGTATCCTTTTTCTGTCTTGGTAATGATTCCCTTTTTTAATTCTTCACGTAACTCTAATAACAGAATTCAGTTTACCTCTAATAAATATAATTATTATTAAAAAGTATTTCCCTAAAGATAGGATTAAATTCGAATAAAATTCTTACGTATAACGTCAGCAGTCAAACTGATCCTAATGTTTACATATCAAAGGCTGATTCTTCCATCTCTTTTTCTGTTTAGCCTCCGGAACCACATTATAAGGTATTACTTCGAAGGATGAATGAGGATGGTATGTATGAATATAAATGAAGTGTAGTCTTGTACAGTCTCAGATCGACCGTTCCTGAGATGTGTGGTTAATTGAAACCCAACCACCATAGAACACCGGTATCCACGATATAGTATTCAAATACGTATAAAAGTAACCTCCTTCACTAGGATTTGAATCTTAGAACTCCAGATTTCGAAATCAGCTGATTTGCGATGACGAGTTCACCACTTGACCAATCCGGTGGTCGATTCTTCCTCCCCAAAAAACTGCAATCACACTATTTAAGTTTTCCCATACAAATATTCAACGCCTAACAAATAAGACCAAGAAATTGAATTATCTCTTTCCAATGAGCCACCAGATTTTGGATATTTTTCAAAATTAGCGGACGCACATAGAAATCATGTCTGATGTTGTTAATATCAAGTTTGCCTAATCTTTTTGAAAAACTCATAAAAACAGGGGCGTCTCATACATATTTTTTTTTAACAAATTGCCGTTTTATTACTGTTTAAAGTTACCGTATATTTGCGAAAGAAATTAACTGTGGAATGCTCTAGTCTAAGGTTAGTATTGATGGTAATTTGTAAAACTAAATAGGAAATAATTTTTAAAATTCCTTATAAATTCAATATCATAATGTGTGGCGATTTTAATGTTAACTTCCTAGACAATTCTAGTCTTGTGATGAATGAATATCTCAATTCTGTATAGACAATAATTTTACAAATTTACAAAACATAATTGATACTTTTTTGCAGATTTTGGTTTCTCAGATCTTAATTGTCAAAATGCAATTTTTCGTTGCACATTTTAATTAATGAATGAAAAGATGCAACAAGGAAATGATTAATTTTTTCTTTCAAGAGGGTGATCAATAAGGATTCAATCAGAAATTTAAGAACTTTTTTCCCACAAATTGGGAAAGTAATAATAAAATTAGCTTGGATGAATAATTTAACAATTTTCTTGATCCGTTTTCGAAGGCTTTCTTTCTAGCTTGCCAATTAGTAAAAAATAAAAATTTTAAATAAAAAAAGAAAAATTTAGTGATTACTAAAGGAATTGTAAAATCAAGCTCTACGCTAAAACCGGCCCAATTTCATTTTTTAAACAACGAACAATCATAAGAATTATATTATTTCTGTAAATGTGATATAGATGATATATAAATGAAATTGGGCCGGTAAGAGTTTTGTAACAATTTTTTTTTTTTTTTGCTTATTATACGGAACGCTTAAACATGGTTTATTTTCTATTATTGTATATCTATTGTCAATTACATATATTTAACATATATTTTCTTTCAAACAAAATTCTAAATTAAAAACCGATTTTGATAATAGAAATGGAGTATCTTACTTTTTTTGATATCAATATTATTTTGTTAAAAACAATTTTATTTATATTACTGAAAGTTTTGTTTTTTTGAGCGAAAGAAATACCTGCCAGACTCTTACCGTACAGTTTACAATTCATTGTAATTTTTTGGTATATCACTGCGTTTTGTTAGACTATTCTTTTAATTTATTTTTTGAATTAGTGATAGTTCTTATGGATTTATTATTAAAATTACAAACATACATTTTTTGAATTTCTCGACCAATTTTTTTGTTGATAGTTATATTCACTTCATATCATATTTTTCCTCTTTTAAAAAACTAATATAATGACCTTCACGATAATGATAGTGCAATATTACACTTATCACTTTGTAAGTGTAACCCTCGATTTTTATCGTATCCATGCAAACACTTTTTGTGTTATTATTATTAAATTAACTTTATTTAATTTTCCCAACAATTGGTTAAAATAGTTCTAATTGCAGAATAAAAATTTTACCAATCCAATTTATTTCTATTTTACGTAACAAATCTTTGTTGCCATATTTGCAACACTTTCCTACTGTTCGTGTTTTTATCAGCTATAATCTCTTGTAAACTAATACTTTTATTTTTTAATGAAGTGATGGAAATTAAAAATATTGTTTCATTTTCAGTACTTTTTTACATAAGAGCATTTAATATGTATGCTGTTATGTATTTTCTTTTAAATCTTAATATTTCAAGAACATTAACAAATTTTTGTACGCTACCTAGTACTATCAAGTACTGCTACCTAGAGGCGCGATTCGTAAAGTCACCTTTAAAAAAAGGGAAAGTGACATATTCGAGGCCCGCTGTTCATCAAATGGAAAAAAAAAAACGTTGTCCAACAAAATTCCAGGTATTTTTTAAAAGTATTCTTTATTACAGATCTAATCAAATTGAAATATAATGTTTTCATGCTTATTTTTCAATTTTTCCCCCATTTTAATTTCACTTTTAGGTTAGGTTATGTTTAGAACTGCAAATATAGTTCATTGACTTTGCCGTGCCGTCCAGTTCTGCGGATTGTTACTGGCGAAGTTCTAACGAACTTCGTGATAACCGTACACATACGCGCGCGCAAGCACATTTCTTTTTTCTTTTTATTATTTTCTTAATGTCGCTAAAATTCCATAATTTTTCACAAATTTTCTTTTTTTCTTAATTTTTTACCTTTTTGTAGTTAATCGTTTTAGCTCTAATTGTTAATTTCACTTCTTGAATTCCAAATAATTGTTTGTAACTGTAACATTAATATTACAATTCGCATTAATTGTAATTCTCTCCTAAATTTTATTTATTTCATTTTTTTTTTTATTTACGCTTGACTGTTAATAACATACAATCTTTCATAATTTTTACAGTTTTTTATAATATGCTGCTATGGAATATGTTTTAGTGAAATGGCTGTTACTTTTTACATATTAATAAATTTTTCTTCGTGTATAAATTCTTGTAAAATATGTGAACTGTAAAAGCTATCAGCACATTCCGATAAAATAAAAACATATTAAAAATTATTAAAAAAACTTTTTCGCTCCAATCAGTAGTTACCGCTCGTATTATAGGTGGATATGATCTAAAACATGGTATTAAAATACTTCATTACACGGAACCGAAGTAAATATATTATTTTATATTATATCCAAACATTTACTTCAGTAGACCGAGATAAAAATTAACTATTATACATGTAAAACACAATCATTATGTTTATAATTATTCTGTGGCGTGCGCATAATAAATGAAACGGTTGTTTGAGCAAGAAACCAGCCGGAAATTAATTTATTCAATTTGAATATTTTACCCGAGGACATAAGTATAAAAGTTTAACTATTAATATTTTACAAACTTAAACAAGTTGAAATATCACAAAATAATAAATTCATAAAATACGAAACAAATAATAGAATGTTACTAAAAACCAAAGCAAAAAAAAAAAAATGAAGGAACCGAGAAAATAAAAATCATAAAACAAATTTTATTAAAAGAATTTTCATTATTCAACTTTGGTCTGTTGTTTTACAAGAGCATGATCAAGTTATTTCGATTTAGAAAAAAAAATTAAGATTAAGAATAAAATAATTTTACAGATACTGTAACTTTATTCTTCTAGGCAAATTTATCACACATTAAAAACAAAACATAATTTTTCTACATTGCAACTCATATAATTATGGGAGGAACAAGGCTTGGTAACTTTGTAATACATTACTTAATGGGAATTAGTTAATGAATAGGGAAACTTTTCTCTCAAATAAACATCAAGATAGTATGTAGATTCAGCTTCGTGGTTATTTGCTTAATAAATTATATTTTTCTATACTTAAAGATCTATAATTACAGAATAAAAAATACAAGTTAAAAAAAATATTTGTTTTGTTCTCTATTCCATTTTTTGTTATGGAGATACTGTAATATTTTATATACGGTAATTTTTTATTGCTTTCATTTTAAAATTATTTTTTATGCTTGCAAACACTCATATGAAAATCTTTCATTAATTGTACGTGATCATTTTATTTAATTAACGTTAAGTTTATTATTCTTTAATCATGTTCACTTGTCTATCTACCAGTTTGTCGTGGTATTATTGTTATTCTAAGTTATTTTGAAATAGAATACCAAATGAAATAAATAATTATTATAAATTTCAACAACTATTAAAAAGTCATGAGCTTTATTTTGTATTGGTGTAAATGCGTAACATAGTATGATAACAAAAATTGAATTATAATTAAAGAAAAATTAATCCGTATTTGTCATAAGAACTTTTCAACTACCAAAGATCAACTTTCAATTATTTGTTAAGAATGGTAGAATTATATTATATTTGACTTCATATTATTGTAATAAACCTTCTCTGAAAACTGGACTGAGATATTTAACTTTTTTATTGAAAAACCTCAAATTTTGTTACACTAAGTGAGTCTGGGACATAAAAAATACCTAACACAGCTGAGTGAATGTAATAATTTACTAATGACTATTTTAAATTCCAATTCTTTAAGTACAACCAAAAAATAAATAATTTAAGAAAATACAAAAATTACTTCTTTCGAAGAAACTTTCTTATTGTGAATATGGAGAAAATTTTATATAAAGATTAGAAAACAAAGTGCAAATTAGTTTTCAGAAAGTATTACTTAGGTGTCAAAAAAAAGGTGTGTTAAAACTTGTGTCATAATGTCATTATGATAAAGAAACTTTTCTTTGTGTTCAATATCTTTCAGGAAAACAGTTTTAACAGAAATTTAGCATAACCCAATATCTAATTTTCAAACAATAAAAAAATAAAAAAAATATTGGGCAGCTACTCACTGCCATTTTAATTACGGATTACAGAATATACACTTTGTCCAATTCTCTTTCATTAGTCTTGTCTTAACTCGTAAAGAATATTTTATCAAAATTGATTTACGTTTTGTTATAATATATTTTTGCAAAATTCTTTTCATGTACACATTGAGAAAATTTCTTCTATATATACGAGTAAATTATTTTTTATTTTATTAAAAACAATTTGAAAGTAATGTTTTGAATGACGAAAAAAATTTCGTTTGAATCATTTAAATTCTGCTAAAAATATTGTATTTTAAGGATGAATGAGGTATTCATTTTTAAAACAAAAGTTACATTCTTATTTCTACCTAACCTTATACATCTAGAGCTTTCATAGTGCTTATCTTCGTAACGCTCATTTAAGACTTAGAAATTCTGAAATGATTTGAACTTATTTTAAAATTAGTACTGTACGTCTTTCAAAAAACGTTAAAAATCCCAATGGTTTTTTTAAATAGATTTTTGAGGATTAATGTCGTTATGATATTGAAATTTTTGTTTGCATTTAATGTTTTTCCACGGAGACATTTTTAAATGAAATTTAGCATCACTTAAATTCCTAAAAATGGGTTTAATGATTATTCAATGTGGACGAAGGGATTCGGTTACTGTGTTTCTTACGTCTGTCCAACAAGAAAGAACAGCTTCGTAACAACTGTAATACTATTCGTCTTCAATAAGTGAGAGACAGTACAACTTCTGTTTCAAAAAAAATTTATGAAATTTGTATGGCTCAAACTGTTTTCTTAAATGGAAGCAATTAAAAGAAATTTCTTTGGTTTTTCTTAAGCCATAACATGATTACCGTTACTATATAAACACTCATAAGTTTTATAAGTTGGTTTTCCCAAATAGAAGATTATCAGAAAGTTTTTTCAATTCATGAACATTTTTAAATGTATTAACTACCTTAGATGTAAAGACAATTATTTCCAATATCAATTATCATTAACAGTAATTATTTACGTGGCAACGTTAATGATTCAATATTTTAGTACCCTCGAATCCAGCGCCCTAAGAATACGTTAAAATATTGCATTGTTATATAACCAATAAAAACTTTTTCAGCTGCGTCAAAGAAATTTTGTTGGAAAAATAATATTAATATTATTATTTATTAATAATAATAAAAATAATTATAAGGATAGCCTCCTGCTGAGCTGCCGTTCGTTAGTGCTTGCACGGATGGGCGGCAGTGAGGAGGCACGGGAACTCTCGACCCTCCGATCCAAAAAAAAAAAAAAAATTGGAGAAAAGACAGAGTCCCAGCGGATGGGGCGAGGACCCGGGAACGGCATAGTCGGGCCCGGTTACTCCCCATCTGAAGTTACAGGCAGGCAAATAAAATAAGAAGATCAAGAACCGGCGGGCCAACCTGCTTGCCTACTATCGGCAGGCGGGGAGGCCCGTTAGAGCCGCAATAACACGCCCCTGGACTGAGCCGTGCTTGACTGTAGATCCGGTACAGGGATATAAGGAAAAAACTAAGGGAAAAATAATACTAAACACGATATAAACATCGAAGTCACATAAATAAACTACTGGCAATGAGAAATAATTAGAAGTTAGTTTAACAAAACAAAACAATAAATTACAAATAAACCTTTGTTCACAGTTTTATCAGCCTGTAAACAATGGAAGAAGTACTATTGTGCTATTTCGAGAATTAAAATATTCAAGATAATTTCTCCCGTGGCACATTGTTCCAGTACGAAAGGGACTATAAACTGGTTTTCGATCATGCCAAACCAAACTTTTACTGAAAATCGTTCCTTGAAATTTGATTAGACTACACCATGTGGGTTTTCTAGACAACCGATGTGAATTCCGTATGTTATTTATGTCATTACGCGTAAAAATAGCTACGTCCGAAAACAATATGAACGAAATAAGCAATAATTATTGTTAACCCATAGAAAATCTACAGTCAACTGGCATGATAACAACTCAGTCCGTGAAGTATGTAATAGTCTCCATACTGCGCAGTACTTTGTGGAAAGTGCTCGTTGCAGGACTAAGCTGTATACATGAAGAGTATTTTCCCTTTCATCATCATGAACCCATTGATGTTCAGATGAAACATGAACGCTAGGAGGTGTACGATTTTCACAAAGATTATTAAAAATTCTACAAAATACTTTACAATTTGGAACTACTCGTTCAGGAAAATACCTAATTTTGTATTCTTCCACCGAAGCTGATGCACTTCCATCAAAAAGCCGTACACAAAAGTCTTATCAGCATATTCTAAATGAGTAAAGAGACGTGATATTTTTCATAACAAAGAATTCAATACCGAATTTCATTTCTAAATTTTTAATTGAAAATATTCATATATAGGCACAGTTTAGAATACAAAAAACTACGTAAGTTGATTCTCAGAAATAAAATTCAAAAAACGAAATTACGTCAAAAACAACTAAACTACATAAAGTTTATTATTAACACGTAACCATAATATTTTTTATTGCAAAAACGAGTCATTCATATTCATATTATATTAATTTCGAAGCACACAATTAGTTTTGCCATCCTAATTTTTCAAAGGTCTAATTTTATTGTACTAAAAGCAGCTGTTTTTAAATTTTACAAATTGGTATCATTTTTTCTGTTAAGATTTGTTCTGTCTTGGTTTAAATAATAAAAGTTGATTTTTTTTCTTACAATTTTCTCAGAATTAAATTCACTACAAGTTTTGATAACATTTATGCATTTATTTGTCATTTAAAAAGGTTATTGTACCTCAAACCTAACTAAACGTGTTAATTGTCATCAATTTTTTCTGTTTTACGTTGGATATCATGAAAACTTTGGAAGATACAGTTCTTGAACAAGTTTTATTCGATTTTGCAATAAAAAAGATAAGAAACTATCAAGTTTACCGTTTTAAAAGGCTTTAAAAATTTCAGTATGACTTCGTTGCTTCCCAGTTGCTTCCACCGAAGTAACTGAAATCCGGGAGAAATTTTTCGCTAGCCATAACTCGATAATAAAGCGTTTTCAGACATACGGTCGAATAATAAACTTTATTCCTTATTTCCAGATCTAGAATCAGTTCCTAAATGATTTCCATTTCCTTCTGACTTATTTATTTATATATATCTAAGTTAAGTTTATTCTTAACGAAGTTTCTTTTTTACAAAGCAGACTTTTATTTTATTTACATATAAAATAGTTATTATACCTACAGATATTCTTTCTGTAGTATAATTTTGCATATACCTTCCAATACAAATTTTAATAAACAATGTAATGCTGTACAAGCTAACAAAGAGAAATTTAACATGATACCTTCATTGTAACGAAATGAGTTCAAAACCTTAATATAACGTTAGATGTTCATTCTAACAATGCAAATACACAACAACAACAAAAATTACATAAAAGAACAAAAACTCCAACATAATAAAATTTCTTAGAATTACTGTATTTCCAGAAATACATTCCAGCAATAGTGCTTACAAGTGCTAAATACTATATTCCAACTTAACACTCATATTTCCTCATACGTAACACAAGCATACAAAACTATCTGTTATTAAAATTATTATTATTATTATGAATTAATAAATACTGATAAATAACTGTTAAAACCTGTTCAATTTATTAAACTTATCAATGAATTATAATTTTTTCAAAGCAACAGTTTTGTTGACAAAGGACTCAAAAATTTGACGGATATGAAGTATGCAGGTTTCAGAATAATCGGCCCCTATACTGAAAATAGTAATTATAACCGGTTTTCCACTTCATTTTTCATTATTATATTTATAATTTTTAGTCAAGCAACCGGAGGCAGATGCAGTCACTCGAGTCGCGTCGCGATGCACACACCGTAACAGTGATAATGGCTACGTTGGTTGAGCCGACGTAACGGTCATATCTTTAAAGCTACTATTCTTGATAATCAAAAACAAAACAAAACAAACGTTTTTGTAGAAATCTTAGTTTTAAATAAGTTAAATAATTCTCTGAATGCGATTAGATCAACAGTTTTGCCATAACAAAGTTGAATATCGACACGTAACGTAATCCGACTGTTACCTTATGCTAGCCATTAAAACGATCACAATCATGAAACAGGGAAACGTTTCGTAACGACAATTGTCGTATGTTCTTCAAAGGTATAAAATTTATGCTCATGCAAAATTTCAGCTCGTCAATTGATGGGATGTTGCATGAAAGAGTAAAAAATTCACAGAAACCGTTAGATATAAATTAAACTATTACACGTAAAGAGATAAATAACATACTCAAGGGTTTTTTGTCATACTAACAAATATTTACACTTCACTTTTTATCAACTGAACTGTACTACATAGTGCTTTAAAATTAATTTTATTGCAAATTATTGTACAAATATGATAGTAAATTTTGTCGTATATAAATAAAACTTTTTAAAATAGAATAAAAAATCCAGTGAAAAGGTTTACGAGTAAATTATGCATTCAAAGATGCTTTATAAGTTTTATATATACATTATATACAAAGAGCAAGTACTTTATTTCCATTTAGAAGTTAAATAAGAATTGCTATGGTTATGTTTCAATAACTGAAAACTCTAAAGATTCTTTTTTAAAACAATTTTCCTTTGAAAGCTTTTTAAAAAATATATGAAAAATGCAGAAATTCTAATATTTTCTTCTGTTGTAAGTTGAAATCCTACTTACGTTTGCAAAACAAGATAAAGAAAATTTTTGACAAATAAAAAAAAAATTTATAAAAAGCAAAAATAAATAATTAGATTTAGACTTTTTTAAGACCGTTACAGTAAGGAAACATGTTAAATTACTTAAAACCCTTTTTTTTCTTTTTTTTTTGTTGAAATTGCAGCGAAAAAATTAGACTAATCAAGATTTAAATAAGATTTTTAATTTGAATTCTAAATGTGAACCATACACTAAATTTTAAAAATCTGATGTGGACACCACATTACATCCTTGTATACCTATTAAATTACATGTAAACATTTTTAGAAATACATAAAATTTTATTTCAATAATAACTTCGGATATTTTTTCATATTTCTTTTTTAATTATTATTGAATAATCATTTATTGTAATTTTTTTTTTACAATCAGAGATTAATAATTATTAAGAAATCAACATATTTCAATTTAAAAAAAGAATGTTAAAAAAAGGAGATGAAGTCTGATTAGAACCGACGTGCCTTCACCTTGTAAGATCCAAATATTTTTTTAATTGAAATTTCATTTGACTACAACTCTGTAACCATTGAAAATAAGTACCACTTATGATATATCGTTGAAAAGCTATTAATGAGGGATTATTACTGCAGTTAAGAAAAAGTTCAAAATCCAAATGTTTTTGGATTTTACGCTTTTTTGGACACTTTTGATTCAATTAATTGCAATCAAAAGGGGACGTTACAACAGTCCTAAATTCAAAATTTCAACATCCTACGGCTAATAGTTTTTGAGTTACGGGAGATACGTTCATACATAAGTACATACATCACGCCGAAACTAGTCAAAATGTTGTCAGGGATGGTCGAAATGAATATTTCCGTTGAAATCTGAAAACCGAAATTTTTAGCGATTACAATACTTCCTTTTCTTCGTACAAGGAAATAAAAAATAACGTTGTAAATTTTGTTGAATTTCTCCGTCAAGCTGCAAAATATTAAATCAAGTTACTAGTCATTAATTTTTTATTTCTAATGATTGCTAATTATTCTGTGCGGCTTTATTTTTTTATAAATAATAATCAAATTGTTTGTAATAAAAGAATAAAAAGGCGAATACGTAAGACCATGACAAAGAGGAAGATAATGGTTGATAAATATACTTATGTCTACATTTTTTTAAGATTGAAAAAAACAAATGTAGTAAAAAAAAATTGTTTGTATGTTTACTAAAAAATTATCTTTAACGTAATCGTAGTTTTTCTTATAAAATTAAGTTTGCTTTAAACTTTCATGAATACTAATGATAATTATACAATTAATTACTTCTTCCGACAGAAAGAAAACGAAAAGTAAAAAAAATATTTTTTTTTTTAAATCTCTAATAATTAAAGATATTCCACAATTTCTAAGCAAAATTATAAACTATTTTTTCTACTTGTATAACACTGATACAGAAAGGATTTTAAGAATTGTTTATTAAGTAAATAAAAAATAAATCTTTTTTTTAATTTTAGATCGGTGAACTGGAAAATTGGGCTGATTCATTATTGGACGACTTTGAAGTGAACTTCTTTTTTTTTCTTTTTAATACATAAGTGCATAATATAATGGTTTTAATTCCTTTATGAATCCATGTTACACATGAAATAACAATTTTCATATACATTAAATAAATTTTGTAATCGACTTCGGTTACTGTGATATTACGAAAGAAGTTTTTTACTCATATTAACTAAGAATGCTTGAGAAAATACAGTTATAATACAATGATAATAACCACAACAGAGGATTCCCTTCGACGTACAAAATTCTACCAATTAATAACATTTTAATATTTTGGAAAAAGTAAAATAAATGCGAAAAGTTATATAGTTATAATAAATTTTTTGACAACATAAAAATAATTTGTTGATTTGCTGAAAGTAAATTATTTTCACTACGTTAACTAAAAATATTATATTATTTTTAAACATAAATGATAAAAAATTTGTCAAATAATCTAATATTTATGTTATCGTGTACTGTATTTTATTAAATGAAAAATAAAAAATAAAAAAACATTTAATGTAATTAACTGATAGGTAATAATTTTATTCGATTATTAAAAAAAATATATTCAATAAATATTCGATTATATTCGATAATTTAAACAAAAATATATATTTTTTTTAATTCTCTAAGAATAAAAGATTTTCCAAAATATCTAAGCGAAAAAGAGAATAAAAAATAAATATAAGTAAAAGAGGGAAATTGCTCGTACATTTGATATTTCCAATGAAGTAAGAATTTTATGTTTTGATTTCAAGTTGTACATATTTTTTTTTTTTTAATAATATACATACATCTGTTCGTAATCAGGTAAATGTTTAGAATCATATATTATATATTTTAGGATAAAATTTAGACAAGTAGGCTACGAATAAAATTACAGAATACAAAGTAAGTAAACTGAATAAAATTAGTAGTTTAAAACATGAAAAGTTATGACATGAAATAAAAAAAATTAATAATTTTTATTCCTAATTAATGTAATTAAACATTTAGCTAAAATGCAATCCATTCGTAATAATGGATATTTCATGACCTATTGAAACGAGCTTAAATAATGCATAACCGCCTGCTCTATCAAAGGTAGGAACGTAAAAAAAACAAACGGCTTGCTAAAACAAGCCTGGAAAATTATAAGCTCATAAAATTTATTTATTTTTTTGGAATTTTCTCCAGCAAAAGAAATAAATATTTTGTGCATTTCTTTTCATTAATTTTGAATGGAACAGCTCTCAATGATTTAAAATATTTTTATTATTGTGCAATTAAAAAATTAAAAATTAGTTTTTAAAATTTTTTTAAAAATAATAAATAAAGAAGTTATAATCTTAGAAGCAAATGTTTTCTGATCAGTGAATTTAGTTGGCTTTTCACTTTACTTAACAATCAGCAAACAACAATCTGCTTCAACCTACAGATTACAGTTTACAATAAATCAGGACGATATTTCTATTGATATAGTACTTACGAATAAATTATTTGGATTAAAGAAAGAATTATTGATACTGAAATAAGAATAAGAAGAACTTTGATGCAAAGAAAGATAAATGAAATATTAATTTTCTTACCAATGGAATATCTAAGCCCTGTGGCTGCTTTAATACATAAGGAAATGAAAGAAATTATTGAATAAACTATCTATTTCAAGCGTAGTTTTGTTTTATTATCCTTCAACAATTTTTGTTAATTCCTTTAATTTCATTTATATATTAAACGTAAAATTTCCGTTAAAAAAATTAAGTCAAATGTGAAAATTATGAATCAGTAATTTAAACTCCAAATGATACTTATTTTAGTATTTTTGCGAGTGCAAGATAATTCTGTTCTAAAACATGCTGTAAGCCTAATTAAAATTAAATAGTTGCTGTTCATAAACTAATGCTGTAGATTTTTTAACTCTATTAATAAACGGTACTTATATGTTAATGGAAAGCAACCCGATTTTCCCCATATTTCGTTAAACATTTATTATGGATTCACTTTCAATAAGGTACAGAGCTTTTGGAAAGTTGCTGTGCACTGGTTTTATGGAAGTGCAATGACGAAACTTTCTTAATTATTACTTTGTATCTTTATTTCATTATTTTATACAAACGTATATTGCAATAACTGGAATAGTTAAAAAAAAGGTGTTGAAAATGACCTCCTCCAACACTAATACAACACTGCAGAGGTTTCAGTTTGTTTTCAAACACTTTACTAGGTGATGCATTGGTATGTTTCGTACGTATGACGTTATTTCGTTTTACCCCGTAGAAAGTAACATGGGCAAGTCATAACGGACAATCGTGCAGGCCACGAACACCTCGAAATGATTTATTAACCAAAGATATTTCGTAAAAACATCATTTACTTATTAGCTGTATGCGCTGGGGCGCCATCTTGTTCGAACCAACCGTGATTGACATTCACTTTTGTTAACTGATTAATGAAGTTTGTTAAAACGGCACAATAACGATCACTATAGATTTTCAAAAAAATATTGGACCCACGATGTGCGTTCTACTCACATCGAACCAGACTGAAATTTTCGCTTCGTGTAAAAATTGTTTGTATAATTCATGGGAGTTATTTGTCGACCACAGTGGTTTATTTTGTGAATTAATGTACCCTCCCAGATGAAAAAACTATTCATCTGTATAAAAACGTAATATCAAGAATACCAAATTTTTGTCAATAAAACTGGCAATAATCTAGTATTTTAGCTTGATCTGTATAGGTTTCAGTTGATGAGCAATATTACTTTGTAGGGGAAAAGTTTCAGTTCTTTTCTTACAGCTTTATGTGCGGTAGCAAATCCGATATCTTGCTGCTGTGGTAACTTACGCAATGACTTTGATGAACTTTCGGCCATATCATCCAAAACATCAAGCAGCTTCTGTTCGTTAGGTGGTTTTCCATTTCGATCAGCGTCTTCAACGATAGAGTCTAAAATTTTTCGATAAGACTTCGAACTAATTTGGGGTGAGGGCATTTGAAAACTTTTCAGAATACTTTGTTTCACTAAATCAGTATACCTGTCATCTTCACGAAAGACGTTTAAACGAGAAATGCGAGTATTTCTACCAAAAGAACCATTACGTTTCTCGCAAGTATTGATTCCGATAAACGAAACAACACGAAACGAAACGAAGCACGCTCAATCACAACTCAACAACTAACTTCTTGGTTTATTACTGAGCAACTCCCAACGAACCCACAAGGCAACCAACCTAACTCCGAAAGAAGAGTGTGCACCACACAATTGTAATGTATATTACACAGCGACTTTCCAAACGCACTGTAGAAGGAATAATTTTGTAATATTTCAATCAATAGTAATAAATATAACTACAGAATTGAAAATTCGCAATAAATAACAACGACAATCCATTTACTGTTATCTGTTAATTGCTTGTAATGTATAAACCTTTTTCATTTTATATCATCGTTATGTTGTTATTCATTCAAATTACTGCCGTTACTATATGTTTTGTTTCTACATGGCTGTTAATAACATTCGTTATATAAGATGAATATGTGAAGTCTGCCCGACAGGCATGCTTTCCAACATCACAGAATTCTACCTGCTGCTATGACACTTAAAAACGGTTAGGAAAGAAAACTTTACTTCGGCGAACATGTACAGTATTGCCAAAACTTCGTCGACGCCGCTTGGAAAGATTTTACGAACTATAAACTTCTCCAAAGACCTCACGTCTATTCTTATGTATTCGTTAATTATTTCTCATTAATGAAGTAGAAAATACTTATAGATTGGAACGTGCGGTGTGTAAAAATGTATTAAGCAACTGAGCCATACTTAAAATCGGAAGGCCTGATTTAAATTTTCGAAATTGAAGAACTACTTGGTTGTACATGATGGGAAACCAACGAGTGTTTTTTGGTGATGGTACCCAACTGCTCATAAGCGACTCGATGTAATAAAAAATAATACTTCTGAGGGAATTAAAATATATTTAGATTGCTAGAAAACGGATCGCTAGCAATCCGAATATATTTTTCTAACAGAATTATATCTTTCCGCTTCTTCTAAGCACAATTTGATGTGGAACAAACACAACTACATTACAACCATATTTCAAGCTATCAAGCCATTTCGGTTCCGATTAGACACCAACAATGATTGATTATTCGTGTTAACTGGAAAAAAATGGAAAGAATTCGCTCCCACGTTAATATGTAAGTACCAGTGAAAGAACGTTAGCAAATCATGACCATCGTAAACCAAATGAAAATGAAAATCAGATTTAATGTTAATAAATAATCTTTACAGTAATGTTAAAAATTTGTTAATTTAATAAATAAATCCAAATTTGGTCCCAGTATTTATAAGTTATTTGTAATAAAACATGGGTTAGACAAAATAAAATACTAAATCCTCTTATTTTCTGACAAAATAATACTAGATTATGATATAATGCATCAATAAATGAATAAAAAAAATTAATATTCTATTTTATATAATACATTTTTTACCATATACCTTAAAAAACCAGAAAGTTTAAACGTTTTATTGAGATGTATTTAATAATAACCGGTAAATAATCACTGTAATAAAAAAAAAATTATGTTACCTAAGGTAGTTTAATCAGAACAAATTTTGATCAATTCATACAATATTTAAGAAAATTGAAAATATAATAGGCTTAAACGAAATTAACGTAAATGATCTTGCAAAGGAATAATTAATTAAATCTTTTTTTTATTCAAGAAATGTAATCGTCCCAAAAGAAATAAAATAAATAATATTTTATTAAAAACTAAACGAAATTGAACATTTTTCTTTAAGCTTTATGGAAATTACAAATTTTAATTAAATGTTAGCAAATTTAACTCTAAAAGATGAATTTTCGATTTCAGCTCGACCTTATATAAAAGGTAACATAAACCTCTTAACAAAAGAGATATTATAATTAAGCCTTATTAGAATAACCCTAGTATTCCCAGGCGGTATCTGTTTTGGGTTGGACTTTTTCTACATGATCGTTAACTTTTGCTTTAATGTATCCAGAATATCATCAGAAATGATTTTTATTAAACAAAATGTAAAAAAAAATAAAATCGCAAAATATCCATCAACTGTTCTATATCATTAACTGTTCATTTTAGAGACAATACTGAAAAAAAAATTGTTATTAATTTTTACACACAATATCATCGGTTGCAAATCGAATAATACGTTATTATTGATGCAAAAATAGTAATAACTGTCCAAATTGAAAAAAAAGAAAAGATTTTTTGGGAATTTTTCGGGTAATTATACATAGGACTTCAAATATTGTCTCAAAAAACTTTTGGAAATGATAAAGTAATACACCAAATTTCAACAAACTCGGTCTGACAGTTAATAACAATAATTTTTCATTTCAGATTTAAAAAAAAAGAAACGTAATTGTCCAAATTGTGTAGATTCTGAAATAAAGGGTTTAGATACTTTAAAATTTAATCAAATATAAAAGAGCTCTTAAACTTTTAAATGAATTTTGAAAAATTTAAATCAGTTAATTAGAACCTACGGAATTTTTCAAACATATTTTGTGCTTTTAAAGAAATTTAATATCTTCACGAGTTTTTTATCTATATTAATTTTAGAAAAAAATGGAAAATTAGCAATTTTTTTTACATTTTTTAATACAAATTTAAGCACAGCTTTTTTAACTCGCGAATAACGAAATAATTACTGCTGATGATATTTCAAATGCATTAAAGCATAAATCAGCGATAATATAGAAAAAGTAAAAATAAACATTTAAAAACAGATACCGCCTGGACTGAAATTCTATACGTAACACTAAAGCTATTTCTTATGACATAAAGATAAACTATTACTACGAGAATAGGCTTTAAAAAAATATATTAATAAAAGATTCTGAACAAAAACGAAATGAGATAAAACAACTTTTTTTTTTAAAACAAAATAACAACATTATTGAATAAATTATTGTGATGCTGTGACAGTTAATTTTTTTAAAATCTGATGTGGACATTACATGACTTCCTTGTACGCCTATTAAATTACATATACACATTTTTTGCTGCACTTCATTTAAACTTATTTCATTTGAAAGCGAAATACGATCCTCCAATTCTTTTATAAAGTGGACAGTTACACAAATGCTGAAATATTACTTTTTATTAACATCTAATATTGATAAATTATTAATTCAACAATCTTACATGATATATTAGGATTGAGTAAAAGTCCCTTATTACTCATATTTCTAGATCAGTAAGTATTATTTGTACCTTCGTAAGTTGCTAATTAACAAATGTTTCAGATTTCTGGTGTGTCGTATAAATAAAAGTTAGTAATAATTAAACTATTCCGTTTACTGAACTCCTGCATACTGGTTACAAATGTTAATATCGACCATACTGAATAAATGTGATTTTATTATTGGATTATTTGGTGAACAATCAAAAACGAAAAAGAAACAATCATACAGGAAAAAGAAAGATGAGTGAAGAACTATATCTCAAAATAAAAACGACAAGAAGATGACTATGGAGAGGAAGAACATGTTAAAACCAAAGAAAGAATAAAAACAACAAGAAAAGATGATAAATATATAGAGGAAGAAAATGTTAAAAAACAAAAAGAATAAAAGAGGATAATGAATATAAAGAGAAAATAAATTTGAAAACTAGAAAACGTCTACACAAATTAAAACATTAAGACATGGACTGAATCAAACGAAGAGCGAATAAATGATTGGCAACAAAACACAACTAAACGAAACGATGATCAACTCCTACTAAGGAAGAATATTGTCCAACAATATCAGAGATGTAATGAATTAAAATATAATTTTTTTTTGGAATTTATTAAAGATCGGGCTTGTATGACTCAGCTTATATGCTGTTCTTGTGAAGGTCTATTTTTTAAGTCACTGTGTAGTTAACTTTAATGTAGTTAAAATTAAAGAGAAATTCCAGAATAATTAAATAAAAATTAAACTAGAAAATCCAAAATAATACGATTCTAAATTATGATTTTCAACTAATATTTAATAATCAGATGTTTCATCAAATCTATTACATGTATACATATGTAATAATGACTAATTATTTATTCTATAAATAATTAATTTATAGAATTATAAATTTTTCTTTTAATCAGAGGTTAATAACTATTAATAAATCAACATATTTAAATTTAAAAAAAAGAAAGCTAAATAAAATGAAATTAAGTCTGAAATTCTCAATTTGATATAATTCTTATTTTTTTTATTTTTTAGAGGGTTTTTCTAATTTGTTTCCTTTTTTTTTATTAATGTTAATAGTAGTATTAGTTAAAAACAAATTTAAAAAAAAAATAATTTGTTATATGTAATCAAATATATTTTTGGAATTTTTTTTTGTTTTTTAGATTTTTTTTAAGATAAAAAAAAAAGTAAAAATATTTATTTTTACACATCGAAGTTACATACGTGTACCAAATTTGAATCATTTTCATACGATAGTTCATTAGATATGAAAATTCAACTAAATGCATGAATTTAGCGTAGGGGTAGTGCGTGGGGGCGTGGGGGTGGATCATATCAAATTCCGACGCCGTAGTGCTGTATTGTTATCGAAGTTACATACGTGTACCAAATTTGATTGATTTTCATACGATAGATCAAAAGATATGGGCAGTTGCAAGATTTGATTATTCCTAAAACGAGTTAAATAAAAACTTTTAAAAATCAAGTCGCGGTTTTTTTTTCTGGCAAATAAAAATAGTACTGTCATTGATAAACATTATTCACTTAGATAAGAATTAAAATTCTGTTACAATTATAAAAAAAAAATTAAAACCCAATTAAAAATATTTTTTACATAACTGAGAAGAATTGTTAAGTATAAAAAAAAAATTCTTTTTTTTCATCTATATATTTATTTTAAGTCATTTATAATCCAATAACGATTCAGGTTGATAATTTTAATGTAGTTTGTAAAGTAAGTTTTCTACTGTTTACTCAAGGTAGTAATTTTTAAATAGCTTTGGGAACTGAACAAATAAAATATTGCCCACAAATTTTATAACTACAAAATTACCTCTCACTTCTAACTGGAAATAAAATAAAAATTATTATAAAAATTGAAAACTTTTAAATTTGTTAATTAAATAAAAGTAAACAAACTTAAGAAACTGTTATCATCAAATTCAACATTGTTTAACGAAAGTATTAAATATTGTTGAGACGTAGCTCCTGACGGTTCACTCGGCTCCGTACTGCTCACACAGCTCCTGGCGACTCATTCGGCTCCATCAATGCTATAAAAGTTGGCTCCGCACTAGAATAAGGCAGTCTTTGCCCATCCTTTGAAGACTCATTTCTGTTTGTTACAGTTGTATGATTATTTAATAATTATATATATATATATATATATATATATATATATGTGTGTGTGTGTGTGTGTGCGCGCGCGCGTGTGTGTGTAAAAGTGAATTATAAGATCAAAATTAAAATAAATGTAATTTATATGAAAACTGAAGTAAGGCTGTTTATTTGTGTGAAAGAACTAGAAAACAATTATTAATTTAGAATACTATGAACCCAACCGAGGTAATCTATCAAGGCGTATTATTATTCGAACAAATACATTAACTTGTTAACCAAATTAATCGTAACAAAATATTATATATATATATATATATATATATATATATATATATATACATACACATCTAAATGATGCATATTATTTTATAAATTTTTGTGCAAATTTTCTTCAATTGCATTTTTTTATATTGTAATTATATTTACGCTATTAAATATATGTAAGTTTTTTGATGTTCCAATGAAAATTAGCAGTATGAAAAGTTCAAAACCTTATGGATAGATGAAATTTTCTGAAAAAAAAATTATATAATATTACGCTTTGTGATCTCAGGAATTTTCTTTGACCGATGAAAAAATGATTAAAGAATTGCATGTTCATCTAGGTTTATTATTATTTTTGTTTAGTATTTTTTTTATAATGCTATTACTATAACACAAGTTGTCTTAAAAATCTTTGAGGAAATTTACATGATAATAGGCTTTACATTTCTAACGGGAGATTATTTCTCGCAGTATAAGATTATTCTAATTCGGAAGTAATTAAGAAAACAATAGTACTGAAACCTAAAAAAACAACGCTAATGATATTTTTATTATATAATATAAAAGAATTAAAATCAACACTTCTCTATGCAGTTCAACGAAACAAAAAAAAATGGAAAACAGAAAAATATATTATAAGTTTTCGATGGGTTATCTCAAGCAGAGGTAAAAATAATACAATCTATGTAAAATTAGGCAAACTGGAGAGTTGTTTCAAAGATACTATAAACACCTAAAAGCACTCCAAAATAACATTGGGTCAACATTTATCAAACACTTTCATAGAAAGATAAACCAGTGTTGATAAACTTTGTTAACATTCTTCACACATACGAGAATGAAAAGATCCACATTTCAACAAACTGGAATAATATAAAATATAGCAATAACTTAAGCACAAGCAATAAAACCTACAACGTGAACAAACACAATTCAAATTGTACACACTTTTAAACCACTTCTAAATATGTGTCTTTATGTTTTATTTTAACCAGTACTACTACAACTGCTAATAATAATAATAATATCAGCTGATACCATAGTGAAAAATCAACAGAACCAATGCCACATCATACTGCAAGAGCGACTGTAACTTTTTATGATAGAAGATCACAAAAGTTATTTTATGTTAAATTCTGTTCGATTCAAAAAAATAATTTACTTGCGATTAATAATAGTATTGATTTGTAAAGAATATATTCCAGTGTCATATTACAGACATTTTTAGGTAGATTTCATAAGAAAGCTATCTATTGTAATGGGTACCATGAATTCGACTTCCGGAAAATTTCAACATATTTTCGCGTTTCACATCTCCCAGACCACAAAACCACCGTCAGTTCAAAAGTTTATGTATACATTTATACATATATATTTTTTTTAAATGTTCAGCATTTTAAAAAATTAGGGTTCAAATACAGAGATGGAAGAACAATTGCTAACATGTACCGGAACCAAACAGCAACAGTAATAATTGAAGAACATAAGAAAGAAGCCGTAATAAGAAAGGGAGTCCAACAAGGATGTTCCCTATCTCCGTTACTTTTTAACCTTTACATGGAACTAGCAGTTAATGATGTTAAAGAACAATTTAGATTCGGAGTAACAGTACGAGGTGAAAAGATAAAGATGCTACGATTTGCTGATGATATAGTAATTCTAGTCGAGAGTAAAAAGGATTTAGAAGAAACAATGAACGGCATAGATGAAATCCTACGCAAGAACTATCGAATGAAAATAAACAAGAAGAAAACAAAAGTAATGAAATGTAGTAGAAATAACGAAGATGGACCAATGAATGTGAAAATAGGAGGAGAAAAGATTATGGAGGTAGAAGAATTTTGTTATTTGGGAAGTAGAATTACTAAAGATGGACGAAGCAGGAGCGATATAAAATGCCGAATAGCACAAGCGAAACGAGCCCTCAGTAAGAAATATAGTTTGTTTACATCAAAAATTAATTTAAATGTCAGGAAAAGATTTTTGAAAGTATATGTTTGGAGTGTCGCTTTATATGGAAGTGAAACTTGGACAATCGGAGTATCTGAGAAGAAAAGATTAGAAGCTTTTGAAATGTGGTGCTATAGGAGAATGTTAAAAATCAGATGGGTGGATAAAGTGACAAATGAAGAGGTATTGCGGCAAAGAGATGAAGAAAGAAGCATTTGGAAAAATATAGTTAAAAGAAGAGACAGACTTATAGGCCACATACTAAGGCATCCTGGAATAGTCGCTTTAATATTGGAAGGACAGGTAGAAGGAAAAAATTGTGTAGGCAGGCCACGTTTGGAATATGTAAACCAAATTGTTAGGGATGTAGGATGTAGAGGGTATACTGAAATGAAACGACTAGCACTAGATAGGGAATCTTGGAGAGCTGCATCAAACCAGTCAAACGACTGAAGACAAAAAAAAAATATATATATATATATATTTCACTTTCTTGTGGACACGATAACTGCCGTAATTTTACGCCAGTCACTTTCAAATTGATACATAAAATATTACGACCAAAAATCTCAGTAGAGTTCGTTAATGGGCAAACTCGGACCATTGAGGTGGAAATGGTTGGTGGGGGGGGGGGGCTTTTTAAAAAAAAAACAAAATACCGCTATAACTTTCTTATTAATTAAAATATCTAATTCGATTAAAACATGGAGATAGAAAAAATGGAGTTTAGAAGACAAAAAAAAAATCACCTCCCTTAATATGCACAGTATCGAATCCGTTTAAAGTGGCAGTTAGTCATCTAAACATTACCTAAAACCTTTTTCTGAAAAAAAAAAGTTTTGATATGACCAACCCTTACGGCAAGGGATGACCAAAATATTGCTGGAATGGTAAGAAGATGGGGCTTGTGGTATCCTAAGGATGTGAAACTTTTTGCACATTCAACCATTGTCGCATTGAGTAAATCTGAAGTTTTTCTTAACTATAAGGTGCAAATCTTTTTTATCACTTATTTAGCGCACCGGTGAAATCTACCTCCCCCTTCCGGCGTGACGAAAGGGATTTTCTTTAATACGAAAAGAATTACTCTAACTAGAAGATAATACCGAAGTAAAAATATAAATTATTAACGGTAACACAATTTTTCTATTATTTGAAAGCTACAAAGTATAAAACTATAAAGAATTTATAAGGCTATAACTGAAAAAAATGTCTTATTTAATCATTCTTTCTAATTTTTTTTAAGTCAAATAATTTTAAAAAAACATATAACATATACATAGTACTATTACCTGTATAAGAGTATAATCTGTTGTCATACAAACCTATATGATATGATTTACATCATTGGTAGATTAATGGTAATTGTTTTTTTTTTTTTTAAATTAAGTGAAAAAGAGCACACAAAGAAGCCAGAAATCGTAAGAATTGATAAATTTATTTCCATAAAACTATTAAAAATTCTTATTTTCATCGATATCAAGATTTTATAGTGTGAAAAATCTATACAAAAACCTTAAGTAAACCTAAATAATATTGTGACTTAAGTGTTAAAATTTTTTTGAATTCTTAAGGAATTGCGGTCATAAAAAACGATGGCAACGTAAAAAACAGAGTAAAAATCTGATAATTTTTTTACCCTTAAAATATGCTCTAATTTTTCTAAGTAAATAAATTTGGATTAACTATTGTGGATTTAATCTTCGTGCATTTAATATGGAGTCATAACATTATTTTTTACGTAATATTTTCTTTGTAAGTACACTAAATTTTATTTTGGAATTCATCATAGATTACTTTTTTATGTATAAGTCAATGTCCATGAGGTTTGATAAGGTTCATAAAAAAAGAATATTGTACGTTATATATAATAAAGAACGATGTTGTGTTATATAACTATCATATTTTAAAAAGGAAGCAGGATTAAGACGATAAATAACATAAAATGAGATATTAAATTCCCTATCGTGCAATATAGTCAGTTGTACGCAGCTGGTGGTTATAGAATCTGAAATGACAGAATATCGGAAAACGGGACTCGATGGAGACATACGAAAATACATATAAAATTATAGAGTAACCCGAAGGCGAGTGCCAACATTCCATGGCAAACTAAACAAAAATAAAATAAAATACAATGAGAAGGTTTAACAATCTTGTTTTCCTAGCAGATAATGACTGGTTTATTCTTATCACATTTGATAAATCGTAGAAGTAACATGGAAGAATATTTTCAGTTCGTATTGTAAGTATACGTTTTGTCTTGAACTATTTTTGCTATCAAAGTTAAATGCATAAAACCTGACTACTAAGCTCAAATTTAAACCATATATCAGGTACCTTTTACATATATAAACTGCAAAGCATAACCGAGCTTCAGTATTTGGAGGTTGTATATTTCCACCAAAAAAAAAAATGGAATAAATTTTGAGATGCTTTAATTTACCTTAAACTGTTTAACTTAGATGATCTTAAAACTGGATTATTATTAAAACTAATTAGAATATATAAATCAACACAAGCGTAAGGTCGTTTACATTTGTTATTGCATGTCCTTAACTGTATATTATAATGAAAACATATGAAAAAATTATACCCAGCCCTAAAGAACTCGGTATATTCAAACAGTATCACACATCAAAAGAATTGTACAAATCCAAAAACTATAAAACTTTAGAGGGGAAATTCCTTTAATCAACAAGAAGCAAACCCCAAATAAATTAATTTTCATAGAAATAAAAATTACCTCCACATCGAAGGAGGTGACAAGCTGATGATATGTTTGACAATATATCATCAGGTTAAACTAAATTTCCTTAGTCAACCCGGCATAGAATTATTTTTATCGTCTTAGGAATGGTTCTGCCAGTTCAGATATGACTTGTATTTCATTTGAGATGATTGCTTACAACTATTTTGATTATGGAAACTAACTTGCACCAAAATTAAAATTTCTCGTAGAATTTGCTGAAAATGATATTAACTCTTAATAAAAAAGGTTTCATATATTTTTAGTTTAGAAAAATAGTTCCCGTTTGGTAGTGCTTAACGTAATCAAGAAAATATTAAAGTATTACTTTATTAGAATTTTCCGAATGTAGAATAAATTTTATATTTTTTTCTTGAGGATTGTTCTTAATCTCTCAAGAAGAATGCTTCTCATCTTTCTAAAAGAGATTGAAGAACAGATACTAGTATAAGGCAAAAGAAAAACAAAGATAAGAAAAGAAACAAAAAGGGAAAGACAGAGAGAATGATGCACTATTAAAGGTAATATCTTCCTTCCTACCAAGTGTACTTGACAGCGAGCATACGAGTATGCGAAGAAAATAAATTACAAATGGCTGACAGCATTAAATCTAAAAACTCGACAGGCCGTAGAGTTGCCGACCATATTTACTACTGGAATGCCCGTTAACTTAATCTGAAGATTTTTCTAAAGTAATATTTTGTTTTAAAATGTTACAAGGTTTTTCTTTATGTATATTTTAGAAATGTTCGTTAAGCACTTATTATTTAAATAAATAATGAGAATGTAATTTTAAGTTCACGGTAGTTAATTGTTTCCTTTACTATTTAATAAAAGAGAAAAACTGTTAGTAATAAACAAAATTAGCGTACAACCGAATTTCAACTACAACACTCTTAAGGAACAAAAATATCTCGTTAAAGAAATATTACGTTTAATAGTTACAAAATAAAAACTGTTGTTTTATTTCATTGAACAGAGAACTGTTTAGTTCATGAAATCCATGGTTTTAAAATGTTAAAAATGAATGACGTAGTTGATGTAGCTTAATCTATTACAATAATTAACTTTCTCAGGTAATTTACCAACATAGTAAAAAAATTTAGTGTATTAAATATCAGCTCATGGAGAAGAAAAAATATTCTAAAAATGGCTATTTTCAGGAACAATACAATTTTGTTGTTGATTGATGAGGAGGATCTTTCCAACTCTTATGCATTCTGAATATGATGACATTAATTGTTTATACACGAAATTAAACACGTTTAAAAAATTTATTTTGAGCATTTGCGGACTTATTCGTATAGAGTAACTTGGTCCAAGATTTCTTTTGGGTAATATGCAATTTATCTTACTTACCCTTCCTTCTATACCATCATCCGTCTTAGAGGATAGTTCCTTCCTTCCTTTCTTCCCTAGTAAGTCATCAGTTTCTTCATTGTAAACATTCTGTAAACAAAGGGAACTTACTAATGTGAACTGGTTTCTACTACTGTGGAGGATTTACAATTATAGTATAATTTCTTACCTAAGTGTAATTCACTTCAAATCTTTGTACAAAACAATAAAATTTTATATATCATTTTTGATGAAAAAGAAATTTTGTTATTTGAGTGTTATTCAAGAACAATCAAAAGTACTGTAATGATATATAGCGTTAAGTTTATAATTCGACGAAATTAAATTACGTAAAGCTTTTGTTGATGAATATCAGTTAAAGTTTTTGGGCAGAAAGATAAGCAAATGCCTTTATTTCAACTATTTAAACAAAGATAGGGGCTTATTTTGTACTGTACGTTACGAGTAGAACTTACACTCTTGACTGATTTAGTCTACGTACGTATAATTATTTCTCAGTCTTGTACAAAGTCCCAAGTATTTGAGTATTTACTTGAATTTCATTAAATTCATAACAATATAAATTCATATATATATATATATATATATATATATATATATATATATGTCAATTTCTATATTTTTTGTACTAATATAAAAATTATTACTACTACAGAAAATACAAAAATTTTGATAAAAAAAATGATTATAAACCCAGTCACATTATTATTATTATTACTGCTATTACGAAGTAGAAGCTGAATTAAAAAAGTTTTCCATATTTTTTTTATCCGTAATACTACAGGAATTCATAGCAGCTGTTTACTCACTATACTGCATTAATTTTTTACAAAGCTTTTTTCAGATAAAAAATTAATGCTAAAACTATATGAACATTTTAACAATACTTTTAACAGTACAATAGGTCCATCCATTTATTTTTGTTCTCTCTCGCACTCTCTAACTCTCTTTCTCTTTCCCCTAAAATGGATGAACTCAACCTTTTTAACTATATAGACAATAAAAATATAATTAAAATATTTTTTTCAACATGTATACTTCTCTGTATGAAAAATAATGTAACAAGTAAAGCTAAACATTGCTAAAATTTAGCGTGTCTATTAACTTCCGCTCTTAAATCAAAATTCTCAATTTGAACAAAAAGCTTCTTTAATTTTAAAATTATTTTACGTAACTGTTTAATTATTTTAATTTATATTTATGAATCGGATGAATAAAACACTCTAATTTAAATTTAAATCACACAGCGAAAATAAAAATTGCATAAAACAAAATGAAAATAATTATTCTAATAAATTTTATTTAAAAAAATATATAGAAGAGTTTTCTAAACATAAGACTGTATAAAAAAAGTAAATCATAATAAAGGGATTTAAGTAATTAAAAATTAAAAATTCATAAAAAACCTTTCCTCACTGTATTTATATTTTTAGATCCCAAACCGATTGCATAATTAATACTCTCTCAATTTGATCAAAATCAACCCTGTTACATAGTATAGAGAATAAAAATACAATAAAAATAATATTTTGATCACATCAATGTTCGTTTATACGAGAAAGGATGTAGAAAAAACAACCCTTTTTGAGATATCTCAATATCTCCTCAATCCCTAATGTCTAAAGCTTAATTTAACCAATTATTGTAAAAGGAAACCTACCAAAACAGACTTGACAATTTTAGGTAAAATATTTAAAAAAAATAACATAAATACAACCCAAATGCATAAATAAAAGAAACTCAATAAACCTTGATTCACACATATAGTTTTATGAAATTTTCATAGTTCTGATTTCAGAAAATCAAATAATAAAAAAATAAATTTATTTCGAAGGAAGAACGATGAATAGTATTTGAAAAAAAATTAATTATTGCTAAACTTACTGCATAGAGGAAAGTAATTCTATGGTCACTTAGCAACCTAAAGTTGCTACTTTGAGCTAGTAAAAGACAAGTTGCAAGCGAGTTAAGTACTAGCCATATTCCTTTAGTATGTAATGAATACATATTTTACGATATTTTTTTTAAATATTACTTAATTTGCATTGTAATAAACGTTTTCATTACTTTAAATATTTTCTTATATTTTATTCAAAACAAACATTTATTTCTTGTCTCAAATTATATTTACAAACGGTTTCGTAGATTACAAACCGTAACTAAATTTTATAACAATAATCATATTATAAGGAATTCCCTTGAAACACCTTAATTACAACCAAGATATCAATAGAAAATCAAAGATAACATAAGCGTTGATAAACTCCAGCTAGTAATTAAATAGAAGTCATAATAATGTTAACGAGAAGTCATAATAATGTTAACTAGAAGTCATAATAATTCGTAGTTATAACTACGAATAAAACCACAACGTAAAAAGAATAATAGATAATAGAAACATAACACATAGAAAACAGATAACATTAGAAAGATAAATAATCATAAATATAATAACATAAACACTTTGATAACGCACAACTTAAGAGAAGCCTCATCCTGAGAATCATTACTGATTCAAGATCCAATACAAGAACCCCCTTTAACAGCCATCTTTCTCTTCCTCCTTCCCCATCGTCTGAGATTAACTAGATAGCACACAATTGACCTTATGCTTTTATGTTAATTTTTTTATAATTTTTCTTCACAAAAATTTATTAATAAAAATTAAATATAAATGGCCGCTTTTAGAGCAATTTTATCTTCTACTCCATAACATCATATTAAAAATCAAGATCAATCATTATATGTCAATCAAATGATAAATAAGCAATAAAACTACTCATCTATTTAAAAATTTGTTGGTTATGTTAGTAAGAATCGTGTTACAAAATTAAATTATTAAATTTAAATAATTCGTAACTATGACCCAAATTTAAAAAATGTTTAGACATATCTTGTCCTTCCACTCCTTTTAAACTCAGAAACAATCAAAATTGGTTCAGTAATTATTGAGGAAAATGTAAAGGGTAAATTGAAAAAAACCTTTAAATAATATTTCGAAATTCGTGAGAATTTTTTATATTAAATGAAAATTAACAAGTTACCCGATAATCTATCGTGTATCATCGGTCGAGCGACAAATTTTATTTTCAAGATATTGCTCCATTCTTTATAAATTCATTATAGATTTAGCAATTACTAATATTACAGTAAATAAATAATTCTAAAATCTTTAAAAGTAGCAACATTCTGTAAGCAGATACGCGATCACATTTAAAAACACTTAACTATTTCTCAAATATATAAAAATCAAACTTTGAAGCAATGATATCGTAATGCTAAAGTTTACTTAAAGGTGATACTGTTTTCACTGTGCATTCGCACGTAGTGGTTAATGATACTAAACAGTAGTTTCTAATTTCTAAATTTTATCCACACATTGTTTTTCATTCAACGCTGTTGATTGAAATACATACGACATAGGCAACGCTGTTACGTTAAAATTTGGTCGCTGGCGACTAAAAAATTTGATTTACGTTCCGCGATATTGGCTGCAATCGCTTTAAACGGATCGTTACGCACCTCTTTAATATCATGGTCTGTTGAATATTTATAGATTTTTAAAAATTTCCCACATACTCCATAAATATTCCTAACGGTATATAAAGGCTGAAATTACCTCTTCATTACAATATACCTTATTAGAAATATTCATGTAACCAATATCATTTCTGAATCCTTTACCTGACAATGACAATAAGAGAAAATCTTTCATCAAAAGAAAGTTTTTTTTAAATTCGTTTTTATTACCATCACCACCACCACCAGATATCAGATTTAATAATCTATCACTCGTTTTGATTTATCAATTCTTTTGTCTATCTCATCGACACTTCCCTTATCAACACCATTAGGTATACTTTATCTGAAACAATTTTTCAATTAACTTACCAGGATCTACACACAGCAAAAGCAAATGTAAGGAATGAACCAAGTTAATATTTCGAGAATGTTGAAGTTTATTTTATCTTTGTTTAAACGAGTAATTTACTCGTATAATATGTTCTGACTTTAGCGTTAAATCAGGCGGTAACTGTTTTTACTCAAAACCAAACACAAGAGGAATGTTATCTTTTCCTGTAAATTCAATACGCTGCATACCAACTTATAAAGTACTGTAGTACTTTATAAAGTACTGCACAACTTATAAAGTACTGTAGTACTTTATAAGTTGGTATACAGCGTGTTATTAACGGGGATTGATGACTACTTTTTCGATGGTTTTAATTTATTTTTAATTTCTTCTGCTACAGATAATAATTCATAATAACTTGAAGGAATTTTTAAAACGTGGATTTTGTTTGTGTCATCTGGAAACATTACATAAATTATTATTATTATTATTATTATTATTAGGTCCCTCTCTTACGTTAGGAAGCTATTGGCGGATAGAAAATATTTTGAACTGCGCCTTCATTTAATTGAAAATCTTAATCTTGAAAAACATCTACGTATTATTAACAATCCTATACCGCTAAAAAATAATCACTTGAACATTTTCATTGTAATAAGAAAAATTATCGCAAATAGATATGTTTTTTCTACGAAGCTCATCTACCATACAAAAAAAAATTGCAATTGAACAATCAGGCTGAACTTGTTATGATTAAATAAACAGAATTATATTAAAGGTAAAAATAATAATTTTCTTTAGTTACATTTTACCATAAAAGATAAATTGAAAAAAAAAATTACAATTTCAATTATTAACACAGCTGATCGAGAGTTAAAATAAGACTATGCTAAGATTTTATCGCTACTTTAAAAGCGAGTTATTGTGCTTCAAACTCACCGCCAAATATATTACGCGACTAGTATAATTTAACCACGAAAATACTAGAATACAGAGTTAAAAATAAAATACAGTAGATCACAATTTAAACGTTACAAATGCAGTATAAATATAATTTTGCGCTACGGGTTTTATATAAAAAAATCGAAGACGAAGATTCATTCCAGAAAAAAGTAATGAGAAATATAACGGAATCGTGGTTCGTGAAAGAAACACTGTTATACACGATCATATGGGATTGCCAAACATTAGAAAGGAAATATGGCGATCCTACAAGATAAAAATTGTGAACGAACAAACATGAAAACTGGCTCGCGGTTAACCTGGATAAAAGCGAGGACATAGGCTATAAATCGATTGCATATATTCGATCAGTAAGTTCTGCGGATTTGAGGGGAATTAGCTACGCATAGATGTTGTACATCGTCAAAATTCTTCATTTCATTTTGCCATTTATTTTGATAGTTCTTTGTTGTTTCATTGTTACTTGTTTCATTAGTTATTCTTTTTGTGATGGATGACTATTTTTTAATACTTTTTATTTTTTTATTTTTATGTTCTGAACTTGATCAGTGTTCTTTGAACTCGTCTTTCTATGTACTTATTTATTAATATTTATTATATATTTATGTATACTGAATAAGATATGTAGACATATGCATACAATTACAGTTCTTTTAAGGATTTGAATGGAAATACCTCTCTGTACATGTAATTTATTTTCGTATTCAAATTTATTTATGGTTGAGGAAAATTGAACCGACTGTAAATTAAACAATGCTGCAAAAAAAGGGTTTTATAAATATTTTATTGAATATTTGGACTCTAGAATTCGGACTCTTGAATTTGGCTGCTAGAAAATACATATTATTTAATTATGCGACTCGTATTTATAACGTTACTTAACCATCACGGTTTCCGCCGATACAACAGAGCAGATGTTTTTTAAAGAAGTAATAATATTATTAAAAATGCATACGATAATATTACATTTCAGTCGTAAATTTTGATAAATTCAACCAAATATTAAAACAAATAATCAGCGTTGTTTAAAATATAATTTTGTTCTTTATTGTGTAAATCAAATTAATTAAAACAACTGATACGCCTTTCACGGCCTTAAAATCTTGAAAGAAGCTGGCTCTATTACTTAGTTTCAGAAGAAAAATACACACGCATTGATTACCTGCGCGCACTTACAAACATGCACCCACTTATAGACGTACACAAATGCACAATGTAAACATATATTTAAAATATCTTAAAATAATGACCACCGACTGATAAAATTAAAGTGAATTATGTAGCTTATTTCTCGTCCAATCTTTCATCGAAACTATACTTCATTTCATCGAAATGAAGGTTTTCGAAAATTATGATACATAACTGAATTAAGAGCGAGCAAATTTTATTTATTTAATCGTTAAGGTTTTATATAGAGCATAAGGTGAACATTTTAATTTCATTACGCGTAGTTACCATAAATAAAAGTATGTCAGGGCATTTAATTAAATTCTAACTCGTCGTAAGCCATTGGTGAAAATACGATAACATAAAGCAGAACTTGCTTCAGAACCGTAAAACAACGCATTTAAATGCGAGTAAAATTTATTTAAGTAAACTGTTTTTATAAATTATGCATTTAATATGAATAACTTTCTAAATACTTGAAAATAGACTTGTAGATATTTTAGTCTTATTAAAGTTATAATGTTATGAAAGTTTAAACATAATTTTGTCATGTTGAAATTAAGAATTTTATTAAAAATTATGAAATGTTTGCGTTCAAATTAAATAAAATCATAAATAATTCACGTTAGAACAACAAAGTCTGAATAATTCCAATAAGTGCCACTTGGATGTTTGTTTTGATTTTTACTTCCAGAATATTACAATGAATTAACGTTGAAAAAAAAATAGAACCACGAAAAAATGAGATAAAGCTGTTTTATAAAACAATAGCTATACTTAGTTATAATGCGTTTATCTGTTTTAGATTTACGAGTTATTTAAATAATCGTCGTACATGAAACATATCTGTGAAGGTTCATATCTTAATGCAAATGCAGCTTACTCCAGCAAAAAGTGTTTATATTAATTTATTTTTACTTTTTGAGTGTCCACACTTGAAGCTTCGATGTCACATATTCGTCATATCATCAAACTACGTAAATTTTTCTTCAGTCTGTTTAATCATATATAAAATTTTCCGTTTTTTTATCAACTAATTTCTATAATCAGTATTTTTTAACTGATAAATTAATGTTTACCTTTTTTAAAACTTTTCGGTTGTTTACATTTAATATAAGTAAAAAATTGATCATCTATTTTGTTTAAAGAATAGATGGAATGAATCGATACAACTAATCGTTACTTGAATGTACTGCACAGGGAATTTTGGTAACAAAATGAAACATTGGAGTACAGAAAGTAAGACCTGCATATAAGCCGATACTCTTTGATGTGAAATAAGAGATAAATATTTAATACAACCATTTTCACGTTTCTATTTCGTCTCGTAGGAATTATACATCCTGTATATTTTCTCAACTTTAATCAATATTTACCGATATAAACTGTTTTTAAAATAACTTCTTATTGTATTATTTTAACATAATAGAAGTTAAATTTAATTTAATATATAGAAGTAAATCTCAGATCTAGATAAATTATGTGGAGAAATATTGAATAGAACGGTTTGACATCTTGCAGCATCTCTTTATGCACACTTGAGCTCATTTTGTAAAACGTTTGAAGCTTTTTTATCGTCTTTTGACACGTTACTAACAACACAAAATAATATAATATTATTGATTCTCCGCATACACACCAAGACCCAAAACCTCCATACCTTTATTCATGTTTTCATTACCAAATATTAAGAGTAACGCAAAAGAGGTCCGTTGTTGAAAAACACCTCAAAAGACGAAGTAGTCCACGTAAGATATGCAAAAATGAGGCACCGTATAGAATATATTGCTACCGAAAATGAATCGCTTTCGCACTACAAAACTAATATGTGTCAACAAACTTATTTTTCATGTAATAAAGGCATACAACGACCGCATTAGCCCATCAAGTAGAAAGATTCATATATACTACAAATATGTGATACCCCTACCACGAGGAATAAAACAATTTTTGTATCAAAATACAATCAACATTTAAAACTACAAACATATAAAAAAATGTGATCAGCCTACACGAATGAACGATAAATCAAATAATCTAGGTATTGTGTATATTAATAATACAAAGGCATTTAAACTACTTGCATATTAACCAGAACTTTGTTTTATGGTTCCTGTCAACAAATTAAACTATGCTTAAACATTCTGTTGAAATGTAGATTTTAAAATATTACAACAGATTTTGAAAATACTTACCGCTTATTTAAACGCTTGAACGAATTTGTTCTTCTTACTCTACGTTCAACTAAAGTGGCAGAAAAACAGTTTTGAATATTATTCTAATTAATTAAGCCTATTTTCATTCGCAAATTTTATATCTAAAACTCCTACGTATAAAAATCAAAAAGAGAAATATATAAAAACCGAAAGGGTTGGAAACTGAGAGAAATTAGCTGCTCACCAAAAAATCTCTCAACATTTGTTTCATGGAATTTAATGTTCAGTTAATAGCTTCCTCTTGTCATATCTAATAATACCGATCATATTTTTGCCAGAAGGTTAGTGGGAATTTATTAACTATAACCAAATTTTATTGTTTTTAGGAAAAAATATGACTGATAATTCTACCAAATACGGCACACCAAACCGCCAAATAGAGATTGTATTGGTTGTAAGTGAAGAAATACAATAATGTAAAATTCTTCTAATCTGACCTTTTTAAGAATTCTCTGAGTTAGACAATATATCATCTTTAATGTAAACTTTAGCCACAACATTTCTAAGAAACCAAAACCAAAGGTAATGCTGCAATCGTTTTGCCTTGTTAATTTCATATAGTGAAAGAGTTTTATAAATTCACTATAAATGAGAGTTTCAATAAATTCCTTCACTTGATGAATACTTTTGTATTTTAGTCTAGATGGCCAAAAAGGTTTTTAAGGTGACTTTTACGGAGAGAGCAAACCAATGATTCCTAAAAACTCAAAAAAGACTTTCATCAGTCAAAAGACTAATACGCTCGAAACAAGTGCGGTCGATATTTTTTTCAAATCTTCACCAAATAAAATATTACCAAATTTAAATTTTTGTATGGTTCTGATTTAGAAATAGCTTTTAAAACATAGTTTGAACCTCGTTAAATAAAAACACACTGAGCTAGTAAGAAAGACGCTTGGTACAATTTAAAAACGGTCTACCTAAAAGTGGGTAATAACGTTTTTTTTTTATCTTTTGTACTAATGTTGCATCAAAATTGATCAGAAAGTATTTATTTTTAAGAATTTGTTTGATAATTAAATATGGAACAGACCATACTATGATCATTTACGTAAACAACGTTTGGTTCTTCTGAATAAAACCAAACCTTAATCGTTTCCAATATTATAAAAGTCAAGTTCCTCCAAAAATTAATATTCTTTGTCATACAGCCTAATAACAAGAGTGCATATAATAAAAAAAAAAAAAACAAGAAAACTGGTTTTATTCAAGGGAATATCTTTTGAAAAAAAAAACATTTTTTTCAAAAGATTAAAATATTCCTCATTAAGGAAAATTTAATAATTTGATGGAAAAAAAATTTCTTAGTATATAAATTAAATTCAAATTTAATTTAAAAGAACTACGTTTCATGTATAATATTTAAATTAACTAAAATATACTTGTATACACATAAATATTTAACAATCTAAGTTTTTTTTTTTTTTTGCTGAATTTCCTTATTTATTTACAATCAGCTACTACAACGTAGCTATAAGTAATCGTATGACTGGCCATCACTTGAAAGAGGAAACCCAATGATAATCCTCAAGTAAGACAAAAACAATGGTATAACATACGAAAGAATAGTATAACAAAAATTAACATTTAATAGTGCCTTTGAATGTCCAACCAACATCAACCTTAAAACAACATAATAAATAACTTTAACAATATAAAAAAATATATAGAACAGTAAATAAAACAGTAACTTTGAAATAGCCAAGAAACAATAAACGTGAGCACCAAGCCGCCAAACCGGATCATCATAACGGGCCATCAGCAAGATTAAGCACATGGAGCCTTTTTAGTCTCCTAACTCCTCGCTTTTGTCTAGTAAATCCAAAGCGAGATGATTAATATGCATATCCAACCGGGACACATACCTCGAAAGTAGACGTCCAATTTCCTATCGAACGTATGGAATGCTTTCGTAATCGTGGATTTCAGCATTCCTCGCGAACCACAACGCACGGTTTATGTTCCGTAGAAGTTTGTTCTGAAACCGTTGAATGACCACCACGTTGTTGCTACTGGCCGTTCCCCAGAGTTCAATCCCGTACGTCTATATCGGTTTCAAGAAAGCCTTGTAGAGCAGAACCTTGTTGAACAAAGTTATAATCTCTTACCCAACTCCTAGTACAGCTTCTTAAGCTTAATTTCAAGCAACTTCCTCTTCTTTCTAACATGATCCCTCTAAGACAAACGGCGATCAAAGTAAAAGTTCAAGTACCGTATCTTACTGACTTGAGGTATCCTGACACCGTCTAAGTGAACCGTAGGGCAATCTTTCCTTCTGATCGTGAGTATGCCACGTGGCTGGATTTCGCCGGGTTACCCTTCATCCCCCACGTGCGCAACCAAACGCTGATGACATCCATTGCAGATTTCAATTTCTCCGAGGCAGTGGCCAGGCTATCGTCAACCGCCAAAATCGCCGTGTCATCCGCGTACGATGCAACCTTGACATTGGCTGGAGTAGGCTGGTCAAAAGTGTAGATCAGGAAAAGAACTGGTCCTAGAACTGAACTTGCTGAACCCCTGTGTTATTATCGAAAAACACAGACATCTCTTGATAAATAAATTGCAATATTCACAAAAAACTTGGTTATAAATTTTGCTAACACATTTTAAACTCTGAAGTACAACACCTTGAACAGACCAATTCCAAAAAAAAACAAAAAAGGACTAACTTTTCCTAACAGGTTTTATTTTTTAATATATATATATCCATGTATGTTTTTCTCTGTTGCTATAAAAAAAATCATTCATATGTTGTTTCTCTTCAAAGAGATCTTAAACGTAAAAGCTCTTTCTTTAAACTTTAATACACTGTTATGAATGTCAATAATTGTATTATTGTCAATAATGTGAATAATAAATATCTGTAAGTCACATTTTGTGTGATTTTAATAACTACATAAAACATTATCTCCTTATAATTTAGAGTTAATTGTTATCTGTTTCTAGGCAAAATTTAACGACTAACTAAATTAATGGATTCTTTATTAAAAAATTAATATAATTATACAATTTTTCTGTAAATGATTTTTGAAATAAAATACAGCCCTTTCATGTACCAATGTACTTCCACTTCTGTTAAAAATACTTTACAAAACACTTTGTTTTTATTTAACAATATCTACAACATTTTCAGAATCAGATTTTAAATCTGAATGCAATGTACTAAAGAATAAAGCGAGTACAGTATTCAAGTGTGACTGTGTTCATACATTCATATATGCAAAATATTTGCATGCCAGCAATACGTACAGTACTGATGTTTTATGTTTAAGCATCTCTATAATTAAAATCGCTGTAGTTACAAAAGAAAGAATGAATACTAAAGAAAATATTTTACCGTTTATAATCAGTTTTATTACGATTCACTGATATTTTCTTTGGAATTCATTATTCAAATTTTATTTTAGTGCATTCTCCTTTAGTAAGATTATATATTTTCTATTGCCACGGTTTATGTTCTACATTTTATGTAATGTCTATTTTTTATGATATATTTTATTTTTCTAATGGAATACAAGAAAAATTCCCTAAGAAAATAGCTTGTTTCCAGAAATGAAAAAAGTTCACCCTTATTTAATGTTAGTTAATGTCTCCTACAACCAGATAGGTAAAATCCTTTAAAAATTCACATTCTTTGACTGTAATTTAATATTCTGAATAAAGTTAATTCATTGTAAACGGATGAGAATTTAAATTTATAGCTAGGTTGATAAAATAAATATACTGGTGTAAAATAAGTATAATTTTGATCTCTGCCTCTAACAAAAGTCACTACAGAAATTTGGTTAATCATTACAAAGATAAAACCATACCACATTTTGATTATTAGGGAAACAGAGGTTAACTCAGTGTATTTAACTGGAACGTACAAGCTGTTCACACAGTATCTGACTCTATGATTAACACAATTAATCTCAGAGAAAGTAGTGCTTCTTTTATCTCAAATAATTAGCATGATTTACAGCTATAAGAAGAACAGGGACAGTGAAATGCGACAAATTTACTTGAAAAAATTCAAAAAACGAATTTTATACAAGCCTCTCTTTTCAATATAAAAGTTTAATAACTGCTTGTTGGAAATTCTGCAATTCCATAACATGCATACTGAGAAAATTTAGTTATTTCGTTCATGTACGAACAAAATTTAGTATAAAATTATATATTAATAAAATTGCATCTAAGAGAGGACTGGGGAACCATTGTCAACATTACCAACATATGATGATTTACTTCTTTGATGTTAATTTGTAAAATTTCGTTTTGTGTGTGTGTGTGTGTGTGTGTGTGTGTGTGTGTGTAATTTTTTTTAATATTTGTACCAACACTTGTGTCAAATAGTACCATTCCTGAGAATCTAACAATACTATACGTCAATGAAGTTTATTTGGACGAATGGTTTCATTATTTCAAGAATTGCGTACATACTGTCCCTTTAATTAAGAACACTCATTCCTCAATAAAAGAAATAGTATGACCGAAGAAAGTTGCTATTAAATTTCGAATAAATAATACAGAACATTTTTTTAATCTCTACTCGTCAAGATCTCAATTGAGAATATTCACAAAATTTAGGAGCATATTTTTCCTATGTCAATGATAGAAATATCTTAAATAACATTAATCTTGCTTGTAAGGCCAAAAAAAAAATTTGAAAGTCTTTCAGGGAGCGATTTTTATTATTTCAATCACTTAACACTTATCTCTGAGAATGTAATGTGTTGACAAACCCTCTATCATAACCCTTTACTCTTAAGCCGGCACTCTGAGAGATTCACTGAAACAAGTTTCGATTTTCGCTGATTTGGCAATGCCGTGCAATCAAAACCTATCAACTGTAGCAGAGTAGAAACCAGATGCGTTTGTAAAAAAATGAATAAGGTTATTCCTTAAGATATTTCTGCCAAAAATTGATTATATGATCCATTAAGAACCATAATCATAACGAATGTAAACAGATTAACCTAAAGCATAAGTCAATCACTTCCAACGTTAGGTCCAAACCACTCAAATGTAAGCGATACTCAGCACAAATTATACCTACAATTCTGATTTATAAGGGTTGGCAATATAATGAACGTCATTACTTACTTAAATACGACACAGCCATAATAAACTCTAAATAGATAAACCAACACATTAATACATCACAATATTTTTTTTAAAGTATGCCTTAAAAAGACTAAATAACTGTATTTTTTTTTGTCGATACCAGCTTGAGGTGTTACATTACACTAGAGAAAATTGTAAACTATATGTCTGTAATGAACCCTTTCTTAGATTAAATATTACAGAATTTCAAAAATAGCAAAAGTCTTCTTATATCTCTCTTAAGATTGCATAAACAGAAGTTAAGCTTTTTGGTATCACAATAACTGCATAACTGTAAGAGTCATTTTCTTAATCCTCAGAAAAAACTACATAAATAAAAGAAAACCGTATAAAAGTAATTTCAATTATATTTTGAAAAAGGGATGTGGTATACAAAAAACTCTTTTTCCTATAATTGTAAGTTATCATAATTAGTTGCTTTATTCCGACTTAAAAAGGTTTTCCGTCTAAAAACACTATAGATTCTACGTTTAATATTTATTTAATACAATATGTATAAGGTTGATTACTTTATTAGTGAATTTGATTTTTTAATAAAATAAATAAGTTTAAATAGAATTAAGATTCGATTGCTTAAAAGAGAAATTATATACAAATTAATTTAAATATAACATTGTATAATTATTTTTAAACTAATTAAAAATTTTAATTAAAATTTAAAGAAAAAAATTACCAGATTATTTTAATATGTTTTTTCTCGTAATAATATTTTTTTATAATAACTATATAATAAAGAAGGGTTTATAAAACGAATAAGAATATAAACAACTATTAAACTATAAAAATGAGGAGAATGAATAATAAGATCTGATTTTTTTCTCATCTGAAAAAAGCAGTAAGACTAGAACGAAACAGCTAAAGAAAAGTTATTTGCTCCGACCATTTGCTGAAACTTTACGTAAAACTTAACTGTCCTATTAATAACACTCAGAGAAGAACATCAACGGAATTTAATACCACAAAAACTGACTCTGGAACAGTCAGCTAAAACATTAAATTTTCTCTTGCTTTTACAGAAACGTTTTTTTTTTTTACTATTAATTTTTCCGTACAAAATGAGTATCACACGACAGAAAAATTAATTATTACAAAGAAGAAATTTAACAAAATCTCTTCTCCGTCTTTTTATTTACTTACGACCTCTTTTTTTTGTGAGAGAAAAAATTTCACAAAACCCCAGGATGTTTATTTACATTTATTTTTATAGGTATATTCTTAAGAAAAAAAAGATTTTTCACTAAGAATAAAAAAGGAGGAATTGTTGCATTTAATTAACATAAACACCATATCGTGCTACAAATAATTAAATGTAAACATGTATATTTTACTTAGTTTACTAAGTAAACGTAAGTTCTAAGTTTTTATAAAATTTAATTTGAAAATTATCGAGTTAAATGTATCTAATTTTCTTTGAAAGAATGTTTAGAGGTTTCGAGAAGAATCAGAGAAAAGGATATAGTAGAAAATTTTGATTTGCTGAGAAATTTAGTAGATGGATCTTACATAGGAAGGTACTCTGCATTGATAATTTTATAATGAAAGAAAATATAGAAACTGCAAAACAAAATAGTTATTTAAACGTATAAAATCAGATAATTCAAATATGTTCAAATTAAAGCGTTTCCCCAAACAGGAAAGAAATATGAAAGTACTTCAAACCCATAAAGAGCTTACATAAAAAAGTCAGTTTTAAAAACAATTATAACATACTAATATTGTAGATGTATGGAGAAAATTAAGATAATTAATATTTGCTAACCACGGAAAAAAAATTTCATTAAAAAAAATATGACAGCTAGGAAAATTACTTTGCTTAAAAATATGAATTAAAAAAAATCAATAAAACATTAAAAAAAAACATATTTTTAACACTGCTAAATTCGATTTCATTTAATAAATGGAAATGTAAAATAAACATCTGCTTTTAATTTTTTTTAAATAATTTACTTAAACAGCAATAATAAAAAGATTTATGACTACAAAAAAATATTAAAAACTGTTAATTTTTAAAGAGATAAGAAAAAAAACTTTAATTTTTTCCTTACATAAACTCCAGTAGCGCAGATAGTTGGCATTAGCCAAACTGTGTGGGTGACTTATACATAGAAGCCAGCGAACCAGATATATTTGAAACCTAACGGATCCTCTATATCTACGCCCTATTCTGTTGTTGGGTTTTTAATTAACAAGAATCTCTGCTTGTATTGGCGATCCATAAATGTAAGAAGTACTGTCACTTTACGAGTAAGAGACGAAGTTTTCAGTGGACCCGGAACCCGTATTTATAAATCTATAGAATATCAAAGCAAGTGATAAAAAAGAAACACTAAAATTCCTGAAAAAATTATTTATATGTTAAATTACATTCTTTCAATCTATCTTAAACATTACTTAAGAAATATAAAAAGTCAAAAAACCTGTATTTTTTGCTACTTGCTAACACGCACATATACTTGTATATATCAACATATACATACTCCTTTTAATGCTTAGATTAAAGAAAAATGTTTTAAGATATAGCAATATTATGTTTCTATTTGTACCTGAACAATGTATTAATTTTTTTTTTTTATTTTAAGTTATTATTACACATTTTTATAATAATACTATAATTTATACAAAAACAAAAATATATATACCCTAATAATGACTTCATGATCATGATTAAAAAATCTCAGTAATAAGTGTTTTAATTTTCATTGTTTGATTATAAAAGAAAAAAATTAATTCAAGAAAATAAAGGAAGGTAGTACGAATTCATTCACTGAACGGAATATATATTTATACAAAAGGGCTGTGTATTAATCTAAGAAAACAATATACATGATATTATAGTAAAACAATAGCATATCGACTTGGCTTTAGGCAAATCCCATTTCAGAATAAAGCTCATTGTCTTAACAGGCTATATTACAGTTTTTTTTTCTAATATAAATGCGAAGAATATAGATTAAAAAAAATTCCGTGTAATTTATCTTTACGTTACGATACTAAAATTATTTCTTTACGTAATATATTACCTAAAACAAATTCATAAAAATAAATTATCCGTGTAGGATTAACATTTTAATTTAATAAAACAATGATAGCGTCTCGGCCTTTCATCCGGAGGTTCCGGGTTTGAATCCCGGTCAGGCGTGGCATTTTCACAAGTTACAAATCATTCATCATCCTCTGAAGCAATACCTAACGTGGTCCTGGAGGAGGAGTAAAAAAATAAGAAAAAAAGAAAAAGTAAATTTCCTTATATCAAATACAAAAAATTATTTGGACACCACATGACTTCCTCGTACGCCTATTAAATTACATACACATTTTTTGCTACACTTCATTTAAATTTATTTCATTTGAAAGTGAGATACGTTCATCCAATTCTTTAATAAAGTGGACAGTTACACAATTGGTGAAATATTGGTTTTTATTAAAATGAAAAATTTATACAATTATTAGTGCGACAATCTTACATGAAATATTAGGATAGAGTTCATTGACTGACTTAAGTCCCTTTAACACTAAGAGAAAATGATAAATATAAAGAAGAAGAAAACGTAAAACGATAAATATAAAGAAGAGAAAGAAAATTTTAAAAATAGAAAGCGTGTACACAAATTAAGATCAGAATTATATCAAACCAAAGAACGATTAAATGGTTGGCAACTACAAAACAAAAACGTAAATTAAAAAACAAATAAACGAAATGATGATCAACTCCGATTTAGGGAGAATTGTCTGACAATATCGCAGGAGTAATGAATTAAAACATAAGAATTTTTTTAAAAATTTATTAAAGATCGGGCATGTATGCCTCAGTGTTTATGTTGTTCTTGTGAGGGGTTATTTTTCAGTTGTAGTTAACTTTAATGTAGATAAAATTAAACAGAAATTTCAGAATACCTAAATAAAATTAAACTAGAAAATCCAAAGATAATACGATTCTATTATAATTTTCAATAATCAGATATTTCACCAAATTTATTACATATACACATATGTAATAATGCCTATTAAGTTACATGCGAGTACACACAGTTTTAAAAGTACATAAAACTTTATTGCACTAATAACTTCTGATTTTTTTCCTATTTTTTTTTAAATTTATTTGTTGTTAATGAATTATTAATTATTGTTATTGTTTTTTACAATCACGGGTTATTAATTTAAAAAAATGAAAATAAATATTTTATTACATTAAAAAGAAAAAAAGTTAGAATATAAATTAAAAAAAGTTAAAAAAATAAATTTAAAAAAATTAAAAACAAAAGTTTAAAAAAAAGGAGTTTCGAAAGACTGATCGAACCAATGTGACCTTCCCCTTCTAAGATCCAAATATTTCATTTATTAAAATTTCATTTGCCTATAACTGAAAAATAATTACCACTTACGATATATCGTTGAAAAGCTCTAAATGAAGGCTTATTATTGCAGTTAAGAAAAAGTCCAAAATCTATTTTTTTTTTTTGGGGATTTTGGGCTTTTTTGAAGACTTCGGGTTTAATCGATTGCAATCAAAAAGGAAGGTGCACAATTAGATGTTACAACAGTCCTTAACCAAAATTTCAACATACTGCGACTAATCGTTTTTGAGTTAAGCGAGATACATACATACGTACCTACAGACATCAAGCCGTAACTAGTCAAAAAGGATTTCAAGGCTGGTCAATACGGATATTTCCATTGAAATCTGAAAACCGAAATTTTTCGCGATACATTACAATCAAATTTCAAATTGCTTTTTCCCAAATAATACTTTATAATTCTAAGCCTATATAAAATTACTTTTTTAAACTATGCTTTAATTTAAAATATATATTGTTAAATTTAACCTAGAATTAACTGGAACAAAATATATAATAATTTAATTAAATTTTAACAATATTTCTTTGGTATAAACTTAGCCTCTGAAGTGTTACAAGCAGCAATAATGTAATATTTTTATCATTTCTCACGATTTTTTAGTTATGTCTCTTATTAAAAAACAAAATTAATATGGAAATAAAAGTAATTTATAAAATTTACAGATTAAAGAGCACGTAACAAAATAAGCAGTAAATGTACTATAATATATAAAACCTATTTTGGTTTCGTGACAACAACCCTATATAATATTTTTCATATTATTTCTATTGTGACAAGTATAGATTTTTAGATACATTTCATAAGAAAAGTACCTATTGTAATGAGCACCATGATTCTACTTCCTGAAAATTTCGACATATCTTCACATTTCACATTCGCCAGACCCCAAAACCACCGTTAGTTCAAAAGTTTATATATATATATTTCAATTTCTAGGAGATGATAACTGCCGTAATTTTACGCCAATCATTTTCAAATTGATACACAAAATATAACGATCCAAAATCTCAGTCGCATTCGATAATGGGCAAAATCGGATCATGGGGATAGAAATGGGAGGGCTTTTTTTAAAAAACAAAATATCCCTATAACTTTCTTATCAAGTAAACTATCGAATTCATTTAAAGTTCTTACTATTAATTGGGTAAGGGTCTAAAACATTTATAAGTTAAGTTTCTTTATACACCAAAAATTGGCCCAGGGGGTGGAAAAATGGGGTTTCGAAGAAAAAAAATCATACCTCTCTTAATAGGCACAGTATCGAATTGGTTAAAAGTGGTCGTTAGTTGTCTAAACATTACTTAAAACTTATGTCTGTAACAACTTTTGATATGACCAACTCTTACGGCAAGAGATGACCAAACTTTTGTTGCAATTTTAAGAAGGTGGAAGTTGTCGTTTACTAAACATGTAAAACTTTTTTTTCACATGCAACCATTGTCGTAATGAGTAAATGTGAAGGTTTTCTTAACTTTAAAGTGGAAATATTTTTTATTCCCGATTTAGCACCGGTGAAATCTACCTCCGCCTTCCGGCGTGTCGAAAGGGATTTATTTTTATCTTAAAAACTTTCTTGTTTTTTTTGGCAGTACACAATTTTACAAGATAACGCTGTTAACTAATAAAACTGCTGACATTTTATACTTACTCCAAAAGCCACGTTCTAGGGACTTGTTACAATGATCTAATACCGTAAATATTTAACTACAAATGTTTCCAATTTACTTATTAAAAATTCATTAATTAGTACGTTAAACATTTGTCTACTTATAAAAAAAAAGAAAATCCAGTAAGCAATCAATATAATATTATCATATTTAATAAATTATTTTAGATTTCATATAATAAAAAAATAATTCGTAGGCTATATAATTGGAAGAAATATTTATTACACAAAATCTGACTGAACAAACTTATCAGTAAAATTACTTTTGCAAAAACATCTCTGCTATTTGCTTGTATTACAAGAAAATTTATTTAGGGTGTAATATTCATGCACGAGATCATTCTCTGATACAATGCGTCGGGTCAGGCCACAATTCCTACGTGTACCGGTGTATGCGGTGTACTGTTATTTGTATTGCCCTTGTCAGTTACTACAAAATGTAAACTTTAAGTTGAACCTGAACGTTTTCACCAACACCTTGTCTTTTTTGGTTACGTCCATGACAAATTTTCATTAGTTAATGCAAAAAAACATACACTGTTTGCCAGAAATAATATTTTTCATTATTTTACTTCCACTCGTTGAAAAATTTCATTATGTAACCACAGTATTAATGTGGCCACTAAATTTAAGAATCGGTTTTATGTTATAATAATCGTACTTGTACTTGCTTCAGTTCAAAACTTAACAATATTAAAAATACTAATTAAAGTGGTCAATAAAGGTTTGATTAAAAAGACGATTTTGGTTTATTCTTTTGTACTTAATATGCTGAATCCAAATATGATCTCAAGATTTGTTCTAAGGTCTTCATTTTAAAATCGAAAAATTAATGTTTTTTTATAAATAATGGTTGAATAACTAAAGCCCCAGTGAACTGACAATCTGCTGTTTAGGAAGAGACAACCTGACCCCCTAGGAGAAAGATACCCACTCTGCAACGATTCTGGTTGACATACCTCTGTTCGTAGTCCAAACGCGTTTTACCAGAGGTCGTCTTATTTATCCTCAGATAGTGAATACTTATCACAGTCATTAGGTAGCGAAATTACGAACTCCTTGCTATACTCTAATACTAACCGTGCCGAAGAATACTACTTGTTACATAAAACAAAATTTAATCAATCTAGATTGCAACGGTAAAATTCAATGAATAATTGAGTCTTATACACCAAAGATCAAAAGACTCTATTCTAAAAACAACATAAAACTATTGATCGCAACAGCGGAAATTTGACCTACAAATACCCCGAGATCAACCAACTAATTAAATTACAAAACTATTTTACAAGAGATAATTAAACAACTTACAAATTCCTTGCACAAATGTTCAACTATTTTAAGGAGATTCTCTAATGACTTTAAATAAAACAAACCTTTGTTATAGTCCGCTTTTTGGTGTAGGAAGGGAGATCCTGATCCCCGTAGGATAATTGTCAATTTGTGTGAAGATTCCGTTCGCCACACCATCCCTTCCGATCTTAGCCCTAGAAGTTTTAAATTACCTCCTTTCCAGCAAACAGTAAAATAGCCAATTATTTTTAGGGTTTATTAATGATCCTAGTAAGTGTACAGAGCCAAACATGAAACGAACGAACAAGAAGCTCTACCGTAATACAATCATTCCCGGGGGTCTTATTTCTAGCCGGACAACAAGTGTGGTCTATTTTTCTAAACATGCAGGCCATCTTACCAAATGCTCTTCAGTGATGTCATGGTACTGAAAGTATGAACTAATCATAACAAGATCGGAATCATCTACAACAAGCTTGGCAACTACATGATGCGTGTCAGAGGCTAGCCGTGCGAAGACGCTACCTAAAGACTCTCTACACAGAACCGCGTCATGTCCAACGAAGAACCTATTCCAACCTCTATACCTGGAAAATTACCCTTAAACATATACGGGTGCTGTAAAAGAACAACGTCGAGACACCATATTTCAACAACTTCACCTAACTCACCATGGACAACATAGGCACGCTGAGCATTCAACTGACCGAAACTAATAACCTACAGAATTACATCTCTACAGCACGTAAATAGCAACCGCAATCTTTGCTATTGACAGAATTTCTATGATCCCTGCGCAACCTTTTCCAGCTGACGCAGGTCTCTGCTTTCCCCGAACAGTCTCATGTTTATAAAGCCTTCATCGCCACAATGCCCGCAGACTGAAGCATACTTACAGAATTTCGTTCTGCGGCCAAAGCGATAACACTTGAAACATCTCTTTACCTCAACAGACTCCTTGAGGCACATCAGAAGCGAAGTCAACAAAAAGCCTACAATCAGACATACCTCTTAAAGATACCAGCACTTACCGCCAAAACACCGTGATACCTTTGAGCACCACGCCTACGAGTCTTGAAAAGTGGGTACTACACTCCTGCCTGAATATGGCCTTATCCAAGTCGGGGTTCTGTTCCCGGAAAAGGGACAAAACCTCGTCATCAGACAGATAAAGATCAATGTCGTATACAATGACATGGAGCCTAAGATTTTTCTAGGAGTCGATTTTGACATCCAGCTTTTTCACTGCGGGAGACTCGAAGATGACTGAGACAGTCTCCCGAACGCCTGCAAATAAAACAATACCTTTGCTGATCTCTTTAATGTTGCTACTCTTAGGTCGTTCCTGTTGCTACGCAGGGTAACCTGAAAATCCTCCTTATTCTGCTAACTGGTCTTGTAGTAGACACTTCTGTATTACTCACGAAGACAAAACTCGGGCTTTTTCTTGCTTTGGATGGGTTCTCGTATACCTCTCACTACCTTCGAATAGCGGTTGGGTTGAAATGAGACCGGGACCAGTTTCTGATTTATTTTGCCCTCCTTGGGCTTGGAGGCCAAACTCTCAAACCCCTCTGCCAATGCAGAAAGCATCTCTTTGAACTGTGTCAACCAGGGCAGGAATCTCTTTCTAGTCCCATCGGTAAACGCTTGTGGGATTCTCCAAGAAACTAACCGAATTCTCTAAGCTCTCCTAAAAGTTGCAAGGACAGTCGGGACGAACAATGAGTTCTGCCTTTGGCCTTTACAAAATCACTGACTATGTTAGGTTTGCCTACCCGGGTGGATATCCTTAAAAAACAATCCTTATCAGAAGAGGTGAAAGAAGAGCTTTCTCTCTCTTCTTCCCGTTCCGCTCGGGCTTCCTTACTTCAGTGAAATCAGTCGAATGGCCGATGATTCCCTAAACTAATCTGACTAAAATTGAGACGCTCGCTGTCTTTTCCTACAACACTAAAATGGCCAACCTCACCCGCTGGCGACAATTACCTTTACCGAGATACGAGCAGCCACAGACCTTAATATCCTCTTATCACACTATTCGCCGCTACTGGATCGCTTACGACTAGGACTCGTTGCCACCCTGTCGCTGCGATGATATGGATGCACGTTCGATTAAATAAACGCCTTAAACTCTTAGAACAGAATAATTTCATGGTCTAGTCGATTTTTAACGGTTAACTACTGCAGCAGACTCAACACAACAAAAAATTCAACACTGGTAGAAAGTACATACTCAACCACCAGTTCAAAAAAATCACTGAATTGCAACACAATACTTTGTACTTTGAACGCATCAAAGAACCACTGAAGGAAGAGACACAGCTCTCTCTCATTTTCTGTTTATCCTCCGAAACCACCGTAAGGTATTAGTTCAGAGGTTAAATGAAACTGATATATATGAATGCAAATGAAATCTAGTCTTGTACATTCCCAGGTTGACCACTCATAAGGTGTGTAGTTAATTGAAAAACATTAACGAACACCAGCAACCACGTTCCAGTATTCAAATCCGTATAAAATTAATTTAGCGGTTTAGTACTTATTTTCTTCATGCCAAGTTCTTCAAAAATCATTTGAATTTCCATTAACTGAATACATTTATTTTAGAATAAAAAAAACAAAAAAAACACATGAACCAAATCAAACTATACAAATGGAAATACCAGTGAAATAGCGTACGTCAAATGAAAGAAATTCACTTTCAGCTTTCTTTTCATTCCATTTCATGTTATTTTTTTATTCAACAAATAAAAAGAAACTTTACTCATTTTTATTTATTGGCTTACATTTATTATTTACTTATTAGTTTTTAAAAATTTCTTTAATAAAACAGGAAAATCTGATGTGGACACTAAATGACTTCCTTGTACCCCTATTAAATTACATTCACTCGTACAATTTAAAAAAAAAATGAAAAGTACATAAAACTTTATTTTATTAATAACGTCTGATATTTTTTCATATTGTCTTTTTATTGTTATTGTTAACAGTATGAATGTTATTGTATTTATTGTTATTAAATTATTTATCGTAATTTTTTTTTACTATTATAGGTTAACAATTATTAATAAATCAATATATTTAAATTTTAAAAAAAGTTTAACAAAAAAGGCAATGAAGTCTGATTCGAACCAATGTGCCTTCACCTTTAACCTAAATATTTCATTTATTAAAATCTCATTTGGCCGTAACTCTCGAACGAATAAAAATAAGTACCACTTATGATACATCGTTGAAATCTCTCAATGAGGACTTATTACTGCAGTTAAGAAAAAGTCGACCATCCTATTTTTGGGGTATTTTGGGCCTTTTGGTTCAGTCCATTGCAATCAAAAAGGGAGGTGCATAACTAGATGTTACAACAGTCCTATATCCAAAATTTCAACATCCTACGGCTAATCGTTTTAGCGTTTAGCGAGATATCCGTACGTACAGACGTCACACCGAAACTAGTCAAAATGCACTCAGCGATGGTCAAAATGGATATTTCCATTGAAATCTGAAAACCGAAATATTTTGCGATCACGTTACTTCTTTTACTTCGTACAAGGAAGTAAAACTACTTGTTTACTATATTACAATAAATACATCTTTGAAATATTTTATTTGATTGGCATCTTCAGAAATTTCACACATACATGAATAAAAAGTATGTAAGGATCAAACCAAAGTAATTCAAAAAATTTCATTTTCCAATAAAAAGGAATAATGGGACTTTTATCCTTTTACTTACAGAAAATGAAAAAAAAAACCGAATAGAAAAAATTTTATTTTAACTAAAAGTACACATCATTATAGACTTAAAGAATTAACTAAATAATATCCCAACAAATCATATAATTTTACATCTATTTACAACCCTTTATAAACATAATTTAAGTAAAGAATTCAAGACTCATGATAAAATATTAACATATGGACGAAATAAATCACTATAAACTTCACAACTCATATATGATCACAGGAGCTATCAGGTCGTAAATGAAAAACGAATAGATTTTGTTAACATACATATAAAAAAAATTAAGTTTTATTTCTGATTTTTTTTTAATTGATTGTATCTGGAATGTACATGGTTTTTTGGCGTTTTCGTAAATGCAAATTAAAGAGTTTCTTCCATTTCAACTGATATAATGCAGTTATCGTTAATATTTTAATATAAATTTATGAAGGTTATTACATAAAGAATAAATAAAGCGAATTTGTTTTTAATCACAATATCGTTTTGTCGGTAATATTGAAACGAGACAAATTTTTTAAAGTATGCATCGTTTTTATTTAGGAAAACCGAGGAAAAATATTTATTTTAAGTTGTTCTCAGTTAAAAATAATTATTTTTTGTACTTTCTATAGTGAAAATATTATAATAATAAGTTTAAGACATTTGGTAGTTTTTTTATTAGGCCTCCGCCGACACTTCTATACGGAATTAGCGATGTTATGCAATCCTATAAATTGCTAGAAAGGTGGTAAATAACTGTGGCCGTCTTATTAATTCACTATCTTTTAATCTTGATCAAAACATAGACTCATAAAGGTAATTAGCCGTAAGCAACCACGTCTGATTTCGAAGGATGTTGAGTGTACAAGAGGATAATTGATTTGGTCCGTGAACACAATTTTATAGGTCACACGTTCTTGAAGAAAGTCGAGAGGGCATTTCGTGTTGTTCTGAGGAACTTAAGTTCTAGCATTCCGATAGGTATCATCAAAGAAAATTTTACGAAAACTGATACGTAATCCAAAGCATACTCAATATCCGTCATCCGGTCACAAAGGAACCGTTGTCGACGTTTTTTATCAACCTGGAGCACAAGGATAACAACAAGGAGGTGTTTAATCTGAGTTACATCGCGAACTGTGAGGTTACGTTCGAGACACCCACAAAAACTCCAGAATTATTGCAGTGGGTCACAGAACTGCAGTTTGTCCTAGACAGAAATATTCCGGTTATTGGTGCGCTCTGAAAATCGGACCACTAATTACAGAGGATGCTTGGTTTATATGGAAATTCTAGACATGAAATAGAGGCAAAGGACCTTCTATGAAGAATCCACCAATCGAGATTCGGCACAAACGGAGCCTTTCCAACGGACTTCGGCAATGCAAATTTCCCTTCATTAGGTAATGAACGAATAGGGAAGGATCTAACCAGAAATCCCAACGCTATTCGCCGATCTTATGTCCCGGCTGTTGAGCGCGAAAAGCTACAACAAACTAACAAGATGAGAGTATTTCTAATAAATAGTCTTAATAGATAATCTTAAGAGATTATCTTAAGATAATCTTAAGAATTTTGCTTATTAATGTTATCAGTAATAAATTTCGTTGATGTCTAGATCTCTAAGAGACGGTATCTGAAATATCAACAGTCTCGCTGATTGAGAACAGGAACTAGAGGTTTGATGGCCGAGTCATTAGGTGTTGTTCTCTCCGAGACAAAATCACGAATCGTATTATTTTGGTCTTCCCTGGGTATTCAGTCTACACAACTAATCATCCTGGTGGCAAAACGTGACCTACTGAATTGCTCATGAGAAATGTAATAAACACCAACTACCAGATTACGGATCAGATCACATTTAAGACACCTATTTGAGATACTATACTGGCTTGAACCTCTCAGACAGTCGGTAATTTATTGTTCTCATCGTCGCAATATTATGGATGGCTCATTCCCTGAGTTCTTTAGTAATTTTGTTCTGAATGAAAAAAGTAGTTTAAAAAAAAAATTAAATTACTATTTACCATTATAAAAGCTTGAAACTATTCCTATTCAGTTGGTGACTAATTTGGGGAAAAAAATTATGTAAAAAATTCTAACTGGAAAATTTAAAACAGGATAAAGTTAGAAAAATGTTTAAATCATATTTATAGGTGAAGGGGTCCTTTCCATATGATTTTTCAAAATCTGTTTCATTGATTTTATTTTGACCACATTGATCTAAACGTTTTTATGAGGTAAAAAAAAATTCAGATAAAAGTTTCTTTTCCAAGCAATGTCGGTGTATAATTATCGTTATTTAAAAATTTTCGCAATCGCTTCATATATTTTTTTTCAGACATAATAATCGCTTCATATATTTTTTTTCAGACATAATAAAATCAACTCCCAAATAAAAGTTGCCTTAAGTTAATTATCATAATTTTAGTTAAAATTTCTCCTGAGTTACTACACAAAAAAAATCAATGCACACATAAACCATAAATGAATCAAGGCGTACATTCAGCATTTTTAATCAAGATTTTCATTTTTGAGATTGCATGTTTACTAGAATATAAAAATGTGACGTAAAACGTTTTTAAAAATAATTTACTTTTTAACTTTTTTTTAAAGAAAAATTAAGCCGTAGTTAAAAAATTATTTAACTTATACATATTTTGGGAACTTTACATGGTATAAAAACTGAAGCTCAATAAAGCACGAAGTGCATAAAATATTGACATTTTAATGAAGAAAATGAGTGAAAGAAGTCAAAAAATGCTTTCATGAATAAACGAGAGAAAATATGACAGACAAGGTACTAAATATTTAGAAAATATTTAAATTATTGATAATCTATCAAAAACATACCGTAAAGTAAGAAATATTTTATGTAACGTTATTGTTTTAATAAACTGAATGAGTACTGTCAATCAAGTTATTCTTTTCCGAATCAATATGAAAGATAGCACAAACTCGTAACTATTTGAGTTTTCTTCTTCTTCTTCTTCCTTTTATTATTATTATTATTATTATTAAATTTCTGAATTATGTATACAGTATTATATTGTTAAATTTAAATTATTGAATTTTGTTATTTTTGGTTTTTTCTACAGTTTATTAATTTATAACAAAATTTTATTTCAGCAGTACTCAGCATTGAATCTACCGTAATTGTATTTAAAATTACGGTATCGTATCAAAAAAAAATATCATAATCAAACATTTACAATTATGTATCAATTACAGAACGTAATAATTACGTTCCATCTTGATATCTTGATAATGTGCAGTTGATGCAGCTTTTTACTAAAATAAGTGTTCAAGAATTATCAAACTAATCGAGGGAAATATATCCTTCCAAAAATGTTTTTTTAAATGAGGCAAAAGTGTATTAATTTGAATTGTATTTAAGCACATTCGTAATAAAATTTACGTAATGTACTATAATTTGAAAGAAATATCTACCATTTTTTCTTTAAATAATAAAACATATATTCGTACATATGACCACAAACAAAATGTAAATTTCAACTCTGACAGAAAAATACGGTAATATTTTAAGATCTGAACGATCTGCGAATGTCAGTGCCATTGTCACCAGGTTTTATAGATTTATTATTAAAAATGGAATATTTTAAAGTAAATAAAGAAAAAAACAAAATTTATGAATTTTCTATTTAATTTTCTATTATTTTAAATTAACCCTGTTCGCTGAACAGTACAGAAATTACACAAACCTGAGTTATCCAGTATAAAATCAAGGAATTAGAGTTTTACTTTTTTATTTTTCCAGGTTTTATAGTATAAACCTTACGGAAATATTTATCAGCTAAAAAATGACAGCTACTTACTCTCATAATAATGATGATTATCACTGCTCAATCAGTTCATGCAGTATACACAATATAGATAAATATGTCACCTGTAGGACTTAATAATTTCTGAATCACGTTGGTATTAATGCTGGTGTAAAACAATTGTTTGGCTTAGTGAATAAATGGGAATGAAAAGCCATTTCATACATTAATATCCTCATTATGGCTTGTATTATATTTTTTGGATTGAGTTATGTCTGAACTCAAGCTGTCCGACTATATTCATTGTTTTATGGCACTTACAAATACGCGCGCGCGCGCGCACACACACACACATGAATATATGTTGACTTCTATTTAGTTTTTTTGTGTTGGGAACGCTGTACTGTATCTTATCACACAATTTCTGCGTTAATTATGTATTAGCAGAAAATATTGTAATACATTTCTGAAAAAAATCATATGACTGAGAGGAAGCTATTGAGATATCATTCAACGAGTTTTTATTGTTTGTGATATTAGGAAATAATAAGTAATATTGGAATTTCTATGAAAAAAATTCTTTTAAACGCCTCTCGTCTCAAAATATTATTATACATTTTCTTAACTTTGACTGATCAAGTAAATTTTTGAAAATTATTCTCTTAGGGATGGAGATTCGTTGTTTAAGCCCTCAGATACTTTCTAAAAACTCTCGTAATTTTTTTTTATTAATTTAAAAAATTTTTTTTATTTTATCAAAGGGCTATGAAGAACAACAAAAACTCATTCCTAAATAAGATTTTTAAAAAATGTCCTGTTTCAACCTAGCAAATTAAAACATGTATCATTATTTTCTAATTTAGGCGTTATTTGCAAAATATTTTTAAAACTATATTACAGATACTTTCTTAATAAAAAATATGTAGGTTTCTTAAGGAGTAGATTAGCAAGTTCTGATCAAATTGTGTGAATAGAATACTGTAACTATACCAATCTTGGGTTGTGATTTTATTAACGTCAAAAATATGTCGGGGACCGTCTATGAATTGTTACACACAGCAGAAAGCATGAGAAAGAAACAACATTTAAAGACTTCATAAATTACGTTGTTTAACGTAATTCGCAAATTATCCTAGTAAATTAAATAGAAAATTTTTGTTATATAAAAATTTATTTTCAATTATTTTGTAAGAAATTAAGGGACGTGCAGAGATAATATTAAAGTTAATTTTCAAAAATTTACTGGATGGATAGACATTGATTAATAAACATGTAATAAAAGAAAGAAATTACAATGCATTGGACTGTTAAATTGTGAATCTGCATAAAGAGGCTTGTGTATTTCCTACAATAAGAACCCAATATAGGCCAACCGCTTAATTATATAGGGTTTCAGCTTGGTTGGACTTCTTAGAACTGTCACAAAATTAAATTGTCATTAAATTGTACGCGCTAATGGAAATATTTATAAATAAAGATTACAATTTTATCATAGAAAAATAAACCATTCTTTAAATCTTTAAATCACAATATAATTACAGTCTGGAGTAAATAATATACAATAGAGTATATTTTACTCCTTTATTCAATATAACTGTACCATTTTAGTAACGAAACAGAAATAATTAACAGAGAAACTCAACTAACTGACATTAATTTATTTAATTTGAGTCTGGTTCGTTCAGAATTATTCTAGTTAAATTATTGGTATTTGAATTGTTAAGTTAACAAGACATATGTAGTTATCAGTCGTAACAAGCAATGATAAAACAAAATCCATGAATTATTTTCTGCGAGGTAACCGCTGATAAATAATTTACAATTTATGGGACAAGTAATATTTATTTAACTTTTCAAGTGAATAAGCGTTAACAATCAAATTGACGAACATTATTTCATGATGTTATAAAACAAAATTACTCGTAACTTATCGAGTAGGTTAGCTAGTACTGACCAAATTGTGTGAATATAATACTGTAACTATAATAATCTTGGGTTGTGATCACTCTCTCAGTAACACTGGTACCATCAGTAAAGTAAAACTATAAATATTACGTGAAATTAAGTGAAAATCATATTATACATATTATTATTAGTTTCAGTTGGATGCTCGTGAGTTCGTACATTAATAGAATTAGTGACTGCTTGGTTATAAGTTATAATCTACTGTCTAAACTATCGACCTACTATTATTATTCTATTTTTTACTTAAACATTTTGAAATATAAATTAATTTCGTGTAATAATAAACTATTCCTCGTAAATATATATATATTGTTAACATTTCACCTGTATTACTTAAAAAAAAAAAGAAAATCTTTTGTGTAAGCAGCCGATGGACTCCGTAAATAATGTATTTCACTCAATGGAAGAGAAAGACTGTATGCTAGAGCATTATTCTTATTAATAAAACACTATAAAGAACAAAGAACAGATAAGTTCAACGGAGTTTTAGAAAAAAAATAAATTTTAAATAATAAACGTAAAACTTTTACAAGTAAAAAAAGTTTATTAACTTAAGAAATAAAATAGAAAAAAGAGATTTCTCACTCGATGCATAACTATTTATTTTAAATACTACTTAGTGACTGACGACTGACATTCGTTAATAATAATCGCATATTGTTTGAAGTAATTTATTTTTATTCTTTTAAATTTCAACAAGCTTATGTAAACTTTTAGTGGTTTTTTATGATAGTTGAATTTATTTGATATTCTGAACATGTTTTTTTTTTTTAATTTTTTTTTGATTGGGGAGGGAATAATAGTGGAACCTTAGCTAAAATTTAAAATAAAACTTTTAAGATCAACCTAAGAACGATAACTGTAAAAATAGTTTCTTGATTTTTGCAAATAAAATATGAATAGATTCTTGAATTTAATGTTCAGTTATTTTTTGTGAATTTTAAAATTTTGACCTTACAGAGAAATTTGTAAATGTAAATATCTTATTACAAAATATAATAGCGGTACTCAATTAGAAAGTAGCTATTATATGAATCTAATTTTACAAAAATTCGTTTTTTCAAAATTTTAGCAAAATACTCTGGGTGTCATTTATCCGTTTTGCCTGATGGGGTTCCAGAATCCTTAAAACTAAAATCTCGTTTTATAATTCCCTTGTAAGGAAACAGTTTAATTAAATTTCATTTTTGATATAAAATCTGTTTAATGAAATTAGAAAAAAACATAAAATGTGATCTTACGCACAAAAATTCTTTGGCCTAATTTGATATTTAATAATTTAGCTGGTTTAAAATATTATAAATCTAAAGAAACAATTGTTTACGTACAGTCTTACTCCTTGTCAGTTTGGAGCCAAAATGTAAGAGAAGTTACAATAAATTTAAAAAAAAAACGGTAAATAATCCGTCCCTTATCTGACCAAGTTAAAAATTTAATGGATTGAATGTCCCGCATATAGAAATATTCGGGTCAAGTTTAAATGTTGAAGCCTCTAACCTAAAATTTTGATCGATCACCACGATAAAATAATCACTATATTAATTGCTGGAAAAAAAATTAATTTATAAAATAAGGAAATTAAGAATACTATCCGGTAAAGAGAAAATTAGTAAAAAATTGTTTGTAGTGGATGGTCTAAGAAAAAAGTATGTGGTAATCAGACTTACCTCTGTTATATAATTCTTTGTCAATTCATAAATAAAATGTAACTTCATAACTTTTTTAATTTGTTTGGCTTATGTTTTTTTTCAATTCACTAATCAAATATAAGTTTAATCAATAAATCAAATGACTTTATTTAATAGATAAATTTGTAACTGTAACACAAAAGGTTTTTAATGAAATGTTTTAATGAGTTTCACGTTAACAAAATGTCACTGGTCGTAAATTAAACATGTGCCTAAGTTCGGCTCTTTAATCTCTTCTACTAATTTTAATTAATGCCAATATCAAGTGACAATTCAAATCCCGAGGTCAAAATTTCCGTTTTGTGCGACTCTAAAACTCCAGAGCTACATATTAATCGTAAGCTTTATGTGTGTTAATTTAACGAGAATAAAGCTAAACAACAAATAAAATGAACAGAACAAATAGTAATTAAAAGCGTGGTTAATGATAGCAGCATGCTGAATTATCTTATTTTTCCAAAGTTTCTCGGTCTTTGTTCACTACTGTTGTTCATACTTATTGTAGATCACATCAATTACATTGAAAATAGCCGGATTAAAAAATGACTGCAAATTTAAATGAGAAAAATAAATTTTACATTCTATTAATTAAAATTAAGAAAATATTGTGCACAATTGTGGTAAAATTCTTAATTAAAAATAAATCATTAAAATATTTTTCTTGATGTTACGACAAAGAATAATGTTATCGAGAATCAGAAAATATTAAATATTTCTAAATTGTACCCATATTCTTTAATTTTGAATACGTATCACAAATCAAAATTTATCTGTTACATGCAGAAGTGACTTTTTTCAGTTATGCGATTTATAATTGCTACTATTCTGGAAAATGTGGTTATCTAAACCACTTATTTTTACCGTTTATTTCTTGGAATATTGATTAATCCTATATAGTACAGTACCTTAAAAAGTTAAATTTATGGACGTAGCTTAATGATTGGTTAAATATGATTTTTTATTAACGACCGAACTAAAAAAATGTAAACGAACCATCCATATAAGAGGCGTTCCTGAGGAAAACCGTGTAGCCACAAGGTTTTCCGCAATTAATTAACAATAATATGACTAGGCATATTGTTGTTAACCCACCGGGTTGGTCTAGTGGTGAACGCGTCTTCCCAGATCAACTGATTTGGAAGCCGAGAGTTCCAGCGTTCAAGTCCTAGTAAAGCCAGTTATTTTTACACGGATTTGTATAATAGATCGTGGATACCGGTGTTCTTTGGTGGTTGGGTTTCAATTAACCACACATCTCATGAATGGTCGAACTGAGAATGTACAAGACTACACTTCATTTACACTCATTACATAGATTCCTCATTCATCCTCTGAAGAATTATCTAAACGGTAGTTACCGGAGGCTAAACAGGAAAAAGAAAGGAAAGGCATATTGTTGTTAATTAAATGATAATAAGCTCACCGAATAAAGATTACATTAAGTTCAACAAATTATAGTTTTACATTTTTTACTTTGAGTGTGCAATGAAGCACGGGAAACCAATATCATTATACTTAAAGAATGATGCTACTTGACTCTTGCCTCTTGTATTTGAAATATTTTATTTGTGTTACAACCAGAAAAAAAGGATAACAAGAAAAAAATATACAGTAGAAGATAAATATGTTTAGCTAAAGAAAGTATATTGGTGACTGGACATCAATTTTTCTAATGAACATTTCTGTTTAAAACAGAATCATACATACAAACACATAAAATATGTATTATTTTCCGTTTTTTTAACATCCTTCAATATCACCAGAAAGAATTAAAAAGTTGTTGACAAAGTGTTAATAAGTAAAACCCAAGGATTAAAAGGCAGCGATATTTTCCGGAATGATTAATTCTAAGTTAGTATAGAGAATTACTCATTGTGGTTGTATAAGATTGCGTAAACTAGTGATACGAATGATATACATACATAATTATATTTCTAATTGTTAAAAAAACCATGCTTGTTGCAAAGTAATAAATAAAACATAATTCTGTATTATGAATTTATAAACAATATCTGTTACCTGGTCTAATCATGTATCTTACATTCTGTAATTTTAAATTTACAACAGAATAAAAAACAAAAATTCTGCGAGGAAAGGTGAACAAACTGTGATACAGTACTTCTGAATAAAAATGTTACACTGAAAATGGCACAATTTAACTGATGATTCTTGTAAAGCGTTAATTCATTTCCAACTGATAAGGTACACTTTCAACATTTTTTTTTTATATTTGGCCCTGAAATAATGGTTTTTGTGTAAAATAACGCATTTATAACTGCGTTATAAAAAATTAGTTTGAAGATAATTTTTGTTACAACTGGTTAGCCTTAACTTGGTAATTCTAATTTAAAATTTCTGTTTGGTCGCTTTATAATCTGGTATTTTTCGAAATATATTGGATAAATTCATATATTTATAAAACGTTTTCTGTTTCGTCATCCCATGATATCCGTTTAATAAAATGTTGTTATACATAATAAGCTGTGTTATAAATCTAAATTTTATTATCCCAAAGTAACAACTCTTTATTTCCTTTAAAGTATAAAATCAATACTACACTTAAATTAGACAAATTGTTCTTTTTTGTTCAACATTCGAAATAATTTCATAAAAATATTTCTAGAGCTCTTTTCCATATCTCGTTCGGAATGATTTCTACTTAAAAAAAAAATTAAATAAATTCAATTTTGTATAAAACATCATAAGAAATGAATCCAATAAATATCAAACTCTTAGAAAAATATGGTAAATTACTTCTGACGTAAAATTTATAAAAACACCACAATACGCTTGCAGAAACTACACTGACTGCTGAACAAAACAGCAACAAACCCGTTTACGTATCGGCAACCTGTACTCGACTGTAACATTTCTCACACTTGCCATCACCATATTATCTGTGTAAACTTCATCATAATGGAAGAACGGAATTTCCCAGAACCCAAAAACAGCCAGTACAAAGTTGAACATGGCTTAGAATTGCATCTTTTTCTTTTTCCGTTTAGCCTCCGGAACCATCATAAGGTATTACTTCAGAAGATGAATGAGATGAATGAATATATATATATATATATATATATATATATATATATATATATGAAAATGAAGTGTAGTCTTGTACAGTCTTAGGTCGACTGTTCCTGAGATGTGTGATTAATTGAAACCCAACCACCAAAGAACACTGGTATCCACGATCTAGTATTCAAATCCGGATAAAAGTAACTGCCTTTACTAGAATTTGAACCTTAGAATTCCAGACTTCGAAATCAGTTGATTTGCGATGACGATAACTATTGTATCTGATTGTTTTTTTATTACCAACTTTCAGTTATTGTAAAGAGGTCATTGCCTCCCTAGTCCAACTGAAGAACTACTGATAAATTCAATATTACGAATACACAGTATCGATGATTAACATTTTATTTCTGTACCTGTATTTTAAAATCATTTACGTTTTTAATTACTCAGGGAACAAATTTATTATTCGAAAGAAAATTATCTGCTCGTTATAACCACCTTCTTATGTAGTTATTAGCTTAAACAAACTTTACTATACATTAATAATATAGGAAACTAACCAATTTTTTAATTTTTGCTTGTTTTTGCTAGTAATTTATTTATCAAGGACATCAGCAAAGCAGGTGGGGAATTGTGGAGGATGTATCTGAAGTAAAAGTGCTGTTAAAAACTAAAAATATTAGGGGATAGTAATTTGTAGCAAAGGAAACAATGAAGAGGATAACATCGGATTAATAAAGTAAGTATTTTTTAGTTTTTTGTTCACGGATTACTGTAGAAAGTGATTCAAAGTAAAAATTATTAAATTAAAAAATATTAAATTTAATTCATTTAAATTAATAAACCACTACTTCCTCAAACAATACCTTGGTTGTTTTAATCTCTTTTATCGTTTTTCGTGATTTACGTGTACTAAAAAGGGCAACTGTGTTTATTTTGTCTTTCAATGTTGTAGTTGGGAAAGTTGTCATCTACCTTTGGTCTTTTCTGTTTCATAAAATTATTTAATTATTTAAAATCTGTAGCTTCAAGCTTGATTATGGTTAACTTACTTCTGTCATTTAATGATGGATGAAATAATGATTTCAGATTTCATAAAAGGTTAAATGCAGGACTAGTAAAAATGATTGGTTAACACGCTTACACATACAAACTGAGCCAGAAATTTCAAAATTAGCGGAGCATTGCAGTCGGATTACAAATTTATTGTTGCAATAGGGAAGCTTGTATTAATGACTTAGGCTTTTTCACTGCAATTTAAGTAGAATCTTTTTTCTTGTAGTTAAAATGAAAATACATTTTCTGAATCGATGAGTTTTTCTATTTAAAGTGTCACTGAAACATAAATTAAATTTGAATTTGTTAATCTGAGCAATGCATCTGAGTCAAACACTGCATTTTAAATATGAGTACTATGCTTGTATAAAAATTTGTTTAACGTATCATCTTCGATGGAGAAATTAATTTTTAAATCTCGAATTATGATATATATAAGGTGATATTAAAATATGGAATCGGCTCCATATTTCAAAACTGAAATAAACTAGGTGGTATAAACAAAGGCCAACCTACATGGTTACAAAATTAAAACTTTATGGTGTGTTTGAAATCTTTTGTCAGGCATATTGGATCATTTTTTTTAAATTTTGTAGACATGTGTTAAATGATTTTAATCTAAACTTTTACGAGAAAAACGAAGATCAAAACTGTTTTTCGATAAATACCTTCGGTTTTGAGTAAACGAAAGCAAACAAATTTGCAAAAACAGAAAAATCGTGTAGCGATAAAATGAAATGTAAAGACCCATGATCACGGTAACCTCCACACCAGGTAAGTATAAAAAAATCGCTTCTCGGTCTCTTGGCTAAGATCAAAGTGTAAATGTAAAGACCCGTAGTAACTTCAGAAATACATTCATTCAGTAACAAACTTTGAACAGTTAATGTTGAACTTAATGATCCAAATATTAATAATAGCAGCCTTCACAATAATAAATAACAATAAGAATTCACAAATACTAATAATTTATAACACTACTATAAATTAGGTAAATGGCTACGATAATGGTGAACAGATATTGTTTTCTTTAACTATAAAAATATTTTATTTTAAAATTAGATTAAATATTTTTGATCCTAGATTATTTTTGAGATCGAATTCCAGTCAGGCATGTCATTTTTCAAAAGAATTTCGCTAAAAATACCCATTTCATATTTCCATGCACAAGCATCGAACTTACATACTGAATAATCGTCCAAAAAAAAAATTCATCAATTTAAACAATGTATTACAAATTTAGCGTAGTAAATCAACGATTACTTTACAACAATGAAAATTATTAATTCTTATTTTGGTTTCTTACGAGGGATATCTCTAAAGTAAAGACCGCTGGGAAATTTCTCTCCTTAAGGTTGGTGAACGTCTGTCGTTCATGGCAACGCTAGTAATATACACACTGCAATGATTTTAAGATAATTGTCACGTTGTTGCATCTTTGATTACGTGTGAGTTATTACGTTATAAAATGAATAGGAAAATCGATGTTGCCGCCGACTGTGAAAAACGTGGAGTCATAGGTTTTTTAAACCATCAAAATGTAAAATCGGCTGAAATTCATAGGCAGCTGGTTGCTGTGAACAGTGACAATGTAATGAATGTAAGAAACACCCGAAAACGGTGTGAAAGGTTTAAAAATAACAGAATTAATGTGCATAATGAAGAACTTTCGGGGAGGTCCTCGATAATTATCGAGGACTTGTTGAAATGCGTCGATGATGAAATCAGAAAAGATCGTCGCTTAACGATTTCCGACCTGGCCCTTCTTTTTCCTGATGGTTCAAGAGCTGTTATCGGTTGCATTGTTCATGACCGTTTAGCTTCAGAAATGTTTGTGCACGTCGGGTGCCGCACGTCTTAACGGAACGTCATAAAAAAATCCGAAGGATCTCCTTTTGAATTGGTGATCCGCTACACAGACAAAGGTGATGAGTTCCTTAATTCAATTGTTACCGACAATGAAACATGGATTTCGTATTTAACGCCAGAAAAATGACTGCAGTCAAGTGAATGGCGTCATCCCCAATCACCAACTACACCGAAAAAGGTCAATCCAACAGCCAATTGGACGCAAACTGATGGCCACAGTCTTTTAGGATCAGTTTGGCATAATGCTGATTGATTTCATGCCACATGGAACGACTATAAATGCAGAAGTTTACTGCGGAACCCTACATAAGTTACGGCGCGCTATTCAAAATCAGCGACATGGGTGGATGACCGACGTAGTCGTCCTGCTGCATCATAATGCCCGTCCACATGTTGCGGGTCCAACATGTGATTTACTGATAACATTTGGATGAGAAATTTACGATCACCCACCATATAGTACGGACCATTTGTTTGTGGAAATTGAAAGAACTTTTGAGTGACAAGCAATTCGCGGATGACGATGAACTTAAAAATTAGTGGTTAAATGGACTGGCGGCAAAAGAATACGACGAGGGTATATTGAAGCTGGTGTGTCGCTACGTTAAATGTCTTAATTCATGTGACGATTATGTAGAGAAGTAATATAAGGTATGTAGTTTAAGAAAAAAAAATTTTAGTTTTCAGAATAAATCTTTTTACAATTATATGGTTTTTACTTCAGAGATAACCTCTCGTACTTTAATACAAAAGTACATTATTAAACTGTATCTAAATTGATTACTTTTGGGAAAAAAAAGATGAAGTAGTTCAAATCTTTGTTCTCTAGTGCAAACTTTTTTGTTATTATTATCTTCTTTTATTAATTTTAAACTTGTGAAGAAACAAGCCAAACTTTAGGGCTCTAAGCTGAAAAGCTAGAATCTTTTCCATAATTACACTAAAGTATGTTTCTTTCGTAATTGTCAGGAAGAGTTTCAAAATTTATTTCTGAAGAAAATCGTTTAGTGTACTGCAATAATAATTGTTATATTGATATATTTCATCATAGTATTTCATTCATATTCACTGATTCTACGAAAACAAGTTTAAAGGCTATTTTCTGCACAACGGCAAAATATTTTCATACGTTCCGTTAGTTTATGTAACTAATACGAAAGGAACATATGACAATATAAAAGTTGATCCCTGTTAAGAAAAAATAATCACAAAAATTACTGTTGAACAATATGTTCCGATTTAAAAGTTATTGTGTTTTATTGGGCTTGCAGCTCGATAACTCTAATTTTTTTTGGCTTTTGGTTTTTTTTTTTTTTTTTGGTTTTGTGCGAATGAGATAGCAGGAAAAGACTAATCACTATATTAGGAAGAAATGGTCTAAGCGTGAAGCACTTAAATCTAGACAGAAAGATATTGTGCATCCCCCTTTCATTAACACTGAAATAATTCTTATATCTCCACGCCATATAAAATTAGAGCTTTACAAAACCTAAGAGTAGGTTAGAGATGCCAAATACAAAATAACAAAACTGCCACATTTTTTCTAAGTTAAAAATGCCTTGCCTGCATGTAAATTCTTACATTTTCTTTAAAGCTTACCAATATTAAAAAAAAAAAAAAAACCGTTGAGATGAAGAACATATATTTACATGTTTGAATTCAGCGTGAAAAGTTCTATTAAAATTGTTTATTTTGCTTGAAAAAAAAATTAATTTTGATTTTTGATGTAATGATTTTATAAATACTGGGGATTGCCTTCTCTACACGCTGAAATAAATCAATTACTATCCTTTAAATTTTATTGTATTTTTACAAGCGAAGGACAAATAATCAATACGTTTTGTTGAAAAATTTTGCAGTTCTATTTAAGGTAAAATTATTCCCTTTGAAATTACAATTATTTATTTCCAAACAAATGTTAGAGCTTATTGGTGTTGAATGAAACAAGTGATAACATTTAATTACCGGATATAAAACAAATTTAATCTTAAACCGTTAATTTTATTACACATTATATTTTACAGGGGAGAATCTATATAAAGAATAATTAAAAGTTAACTGGTTTTAGAATTCTTTACCTGTAGTAGTACCAGCTTCCCTGTGGTTGTTTTTATAACATTTACTTCAATCGATTATATAATAAAACGGTAATGTACTCGTTTTACTTCCGGAGATAAATTGCTAATTAAATTATTTTAGACACTAAATTTAATTAACTTATTTACTTCGTATTGATATTAATAATCGTAATTAAGTTTAAAAAGATAATTAAATTTAAAAAAAAATTAATTATATATCAAAACGTTGTTAAATACACAGAATAATTAAAAAACTAAAATATTAATTTTAAAAAGTTTTTGTCGTAAAATAAAAAAACTAGAAAGTTTAGGTGTAACTCAGGGTCATTAATATCTATTAACGTTTCAGCTTAAGTAGTAAAAATATTTTCTATTTACGTAGATAAAGTAGAAAAGTTAAATCAACAACAGAAGTGATTCTAAATTAAGACCATCAAAAAAGTAAAGGCTGGTCGATGAAAAGGGACGGCACTAAAGTAGACACACCTGCGGCATTTTTGCCAATTTAAAGAGCTTGCTCAATTAAGCTTAGAGAAAATCCTTTGCTGTACAAAAAATAAAAATAAATAAATAAAAACATTTTTATTTAGATGAATTTCATGAAAACCATAAAATTACTATTTTTTTTTTTTTATAGATGTGAAATTATGTACAAGTATATAAATGCTAGTGCATATGCACAACTGTTAATAAGTTTTTTCTTAGAAATACTTTTGAATGAAATCCTTTTGAAATTTTTTTAAACGTTTTATAAACTACTTTCTATTCTTCTTTCTAAGTAGATGTTAAGGAAGGTGGTTTAAGTGCATTACGTTAAGATTCTCGAGCTCAAACGTTTATAAACGTTGCTCTGCTCTGCCAATAATAATTCCCGGAGCTCTCATTTATTTATTGTTTCAAAGATATAGTTTTACCGTAAGAGTTTTGTGCATCCTCAGTTCGTTGGGTGTCTCTAGAGTGCAAACACTGTAGCAATTTTACCTTATACATACCCTTTATACGCCTCGTATACCAGTTTAATGTCTGTGTAGATGTCTTATCGCCCCATCCTCTTTCAAATTATTTCACTTCTATTATTTCTTTTTTCGCTACATCTGGGTCTCCAAACATCCATTTCCATCGATCTTAATTTAATACCATTTATCTTCTACACTTACATGCTATATAGTTAATTTCTCTTTACAGAGTAAACGTTACTCGTGGTATATTAATTCTATATAATTGAGGTTTTCATTTTCGTTGCCACCACGATTGTTTTTAAAATAAGGTTTACTATTTTTTTATTAATTATTAGTAATATGTGTTTTAAAAAAGCTTGAAGAATGAAGAAAATAAAAACACAACTTTAAAATCTCTATAAAACAAATAATACATAACACATTCTTATAAAAATATGTAAATTAATTTATTGAAGCGTTGCTAGTTCATTCAAAAAATCAAAAACACAGCAATAAATATACATGAAACTTTTACGTAAAGATTAAGCTGGATGCAAAGTTAATCCGTAAATCAAAACACCCAAAATTTCATTAAATTATGTAAAATAGATTATATCTCTTTATTATTTTCAGAAAAAAGTAAGTTTTATTATAAGAATGTTTCTTTACAATGAACTACAATAATCAAACCAACCATCCTCACTCTGGATTTATATGATAAAAATAGTGAAAAATATATGAAACAACGTTTTATATATTTTTCAATTTGTGCTATTTTCGTACGTATAAAAATTATCGGCGTAAATTTCCGGTGATCTCAACATAATAACTATTTTACTTATTTTTAAATTACTTTCTATACTGTACAATCAGTAGCAAATTAGATTTTAAGCGTTAACACTAGTTGCCTGCTCCAAAACTGAGTATCATTGTAAATCAACAATAAAGTAATTTTTGTATTTAAACAATTTTTGGTGTTTTGTAAAAAACGAATAATACTTAGCCGAATTGGCAGAATTATTAATATCTGTTTTGCGACAAATAATGTACTAATGAATTAACGTACCAAGGGTATTAATGAAGTGTTAGTATGTTTAAGCTGTCTATAAGATTTCAAATACGTTAGTACGTGAGTAAGTGTGTGGCGTTGGTGTGTATATACGTTATGGATCAATAAAAGCGGGAGTGTCGCTCTTAATACCATCCTGTATGACTCGTGGCAGCTTCCTTGCAGCCTATATTAACGTCCCAAAGCACTTTAACCGGTATGAATTTCAGAACTGCGTCTCTTCACAATTAGTGAAAGATAATAATTATTCAGTTTAGTATTACCAAATCTATTTCTAAAAGAGAATTGTGTTGTCTATGTCGGTCGGCGATGAAGATAATATTAAATTTTAACATAATACACACCAAAAATAATTGAATTTTCACCATTTAATTAATGTATCAAAAAGAACTAAGTTTTAACAATTTAAATGTATTTAACGTTCTGATATAGTTAAAAAACATCCTGAGCTTAAATTTAATAAAGTTAAAATAAAAGTAATTTTATAACATATAAACGTTTATCAAATGTTAATAAATTTTCAAGACTTCCGTTCGAAGTCAAGAGAATAAACAAAAAATCAAGAGTATAAAAAAAAAACACAAGAAAACGACAAACGGGTATTATTCATAATAAAGTTAATTATTCAATAACGTTAATTATTCATAATAGCTTCTTATAAAAGGTTACAACTTTTGGTAAAAGTTAAAGTTAAATTAGAAAAACATACACTAACATTATAAATGTTAATATCGATTTGTTATGCAATTTTCTTTATACGTATAAAAGCTATTTTCACTATTATATATTCATTAATTGACACGTTTTACGTGCATGTAATTTTTCTCGTCACGCAAAATGAATCCACCATGTTAACTGGTTTTTATTGACTTTCCGACAACAAGCCAACTTACGTAGGCTTATTAAAAAATCTGATGTGGACACCACATAACGTCCTTTTACACCTATTAAATGACATATACACATTTTTACTGCACTTCATTTAAACTTATTTCATTTGAAAGTGAGATATGATCCTCCAATTCTTTAGTAAAGAGGACAGTTACAAGATTGCTGAAATTTTGGTTTTCATTAACATTAAATATTTATAAAATATTAATTCAACAATCTTACATGAAATATTACGATAGCGCAAAAGCCCCTTTATTACTCGTATTACTAGATCAGTATTTTTCGTATTTTCGTAAGTTGCTGATTAGCAAAAGTTTCAGAATTCTCGTATGTCGTACAAATAAAAGTTAATAATAATTAAACTATACTGGTTACAAATTTTAATTTCGAACTTACGGTGTAAAATATTCTGTTTATATTATTGTATTATTTAGTGAATAATCAAAAATGAAAAAGAAACAATCATACAGGAAAAAAAATAACATGGAGAAATATATCTCAAAAAGCGGCAAGATGAATCTGAAGAAGAAGAAAATGTTAAAACCAAAGAATAAAGATATTGAGAGAATGTATAATATAAACATATAATAAATATAAATATAAAGAGGAAGAAAAAATCGGGTATGTATGCCTCAGTGTTTATGTTGTTCTTGTGAGGATCTACTTTTCAGTCACTCTATAGTTAACGTCAATGTAGATAAAATTAAAAATAAATTACAAGATAATTAAATAAAGTTAAAGTAGAAAATCCAAAAATAACACGATTCTAAATTATAATTTTCAATTAATATTAAATATCAGATGTTCACCAAATCTATTACATATATACATATGTAATACCTATTAAATTACATACACACATTTTTAAAAGTACATAAGATTTTATTTCACTAATAACTTATGATATTTTTTTCACATTATCTTTTTTATTGTTATTATTGAATTATTATTTATTGTAATTTTTTTTTACAGTCACGGGTTAATAATTATCAATAATAAAGCAATATATTTAAATTTTTAAAAAAGGAAAAAACTTTAAAAAAAGGAGATGAAGCCTAATCGAACCGATGTGCTTTCCCTTGTAAGATCCATATATTTCATTAACTAAAGTTTTATTTGCTATAACTCTGGAACTACTGAAAATAAGTAGCAGTTGATATATTGTTGAAAAGCCGTCAATGACGGCTTATTACTGCACTTAAAAAAAAATCCTAAATCCAAATTTTTGAGTATTTTGGGCTTTTTTGGACACTTTTGTTTCAGTCGATTCTAATCAAAAGGGAGATGCACAACTAAATGTTACAATAGTCCTAAATCCAAAATTTCAACATCCTACGTCTAATCGTTTTTAGTTATGCGAGGTATGTACATACATACATACATACGTACGTACGTACGTATGTACAGACGTCACGCCGAAACTAGTCAAAATGGATTCAGGGATGGTCAAATTGGATATTTTCATTGAAATTTGAAAACGGAAATTTTTCATCACAATATTTCCTTTACTTCTTACAAAGAAGCAAAAATAAATTATGTTTCGTCTATATTTAGTCAGATGTCGCAGGCTACTTCATACATTTTACTCTTTTCACAGTAACAAAAATTGAAATCACAGTAACAAAAATTGAAACCTCCATCTTTTTGTGTACATCCCGTCCGATGGCGCAAGCTATCAGCGTTCAGAAAATACTAGGATATCAAATGGTTACTATGAAAAAACTTTTTAATAGATTTTAAATATAAATAGAATAGAATATAAATTAAACAATAATAATTAAAAAAAAAAAATTAAATATATAAAATAAAATTAATATAAAATTAAATATATATATATTAATTAATATTAAAAATTAGATTAATTAAATGTAATTAATTTAAAATTAATGGATAATTATTAGTCATTAACAAATATAATAATAAATATAAATAAAGATCATTATATTGTTTTTTTTTGTTTTTTGAAGGGTTAACACAATAAAATTACAGAAGATTTTTGATCGGCTGATCTATGATAAGGTCAATAGGAAAAAGACTGATAAAAACTGAAATAGATATGAAATAAGTGTTTTTTTCCGCGAAAATCGAATACTGAAATCTAAAGGTAAATGGTCGATTTGTTTTTATTTATTTTATGTCATCATATATACAATGGCGAAAGTTACATCACATATTACCAAAATAACTGATATAACAACCAACAAAAAAATAATTTATTGTAAAATTATTACTGAATCTCCTTATGATAAAAAAATATGAAATTAAAAAATTAATAATTCAAATTTCCAAATAAAACACAGTGAAGTTATTCCTCAAAGAAAAAATTGTTTGTCCCGAATTCAAAAAAATTAATATTTTTAAAATTACAAAGGTTCACTCGTCCCGGGCTGTTTTAAAATGTAACAAACAACTGTTTAGAAAAAACAAGCAAGCTACTCAATCGTTAAGAATAACATCTATTTAAAGTAAATTATTTTGCTATTAATTATTTTATAATTGAAATAACCCCGTGGCGAGTAAACTTATGTAATTAAATAATCAATTCTTTTCAGATTCCGGACAAACGATTGTTTTTTTTTTAAGGATACCTTCACAGTGTGTTTCGGGAGTTTATATTATTCACCTTTTTGTGATTTCATAATATTCCTTATTTAAGGCAAATATAATAATATTTAATTGAATCGTAATGCTATTACTACATTATTACACATATTTAGACAAAAGGTATAACATGTTACACCACTACAAGCTGATCGACTTCTAGGTTTCTGTAAGCTATTTCGTATTTTTTTTAAATTCGTCTCGTATTAGTAATTCTCATACAACGTATTTCGGTACTTGCCTTAGTAAAATCAGCACGTATAAAATTTAAGAGTAAAAGTTCACTATACGCTACTGCTGGCTAATTTTGCTATCAAACGTTATCTTTTCTTTCCATCGAAACCTTTTCTGTAACTTCTGTAGGAATTATAAGCGAGTGAAATTATTCATCTTTTAAATTCAGGAATTAACAATTGAATATGTAAATGAGATTATACTTTTCTTAACCACTGGATCCTCGTCCTTCATTCATCCTTTATATTAGCTCCCTCCAAAACTCTTGGATTTTTATTTTCTCGTGCATTTTCTCTTTATTTCTAATTACGTGTTTAAATCTCATATCACGTAACTAGTACTTACACTAATTAATTCTGAAAATAGGAAAATCTGATTTTGGCAACGTAAACCTTTTTTTCCAAAAGAACAATAAATGATGTTAATTAATTGTAATACACATAAGGATTGACTACAACTGATGTGAATCATCAAAATACTATATATTATATAAATATATTCGATGAAGAAAAAATAATGATAAAAAATTATGAACACTGCATTCACAAAGGATATGGATAATTACAATATGTAAAATAAATCTTCCAATCATGTTTTTAGAACAAAATATATCCAGTAGCTTTTGTATCATTTCATTAAACATTGAATTATTTAGTTGAACATACTGGTTTTCGTTATAAAATTGTATTAGTGAGGAATGTGATTATGTAAAATATAGCTAATGTTTCGCGTAGAGTCCCTATTACCATCTTATTTACCAAATAATATATAAAATAAATCGATTAATTTTTCTGTTTTTGTTATTAAATACCATAAAAAAATTTTAAACCGCAAGATAATAATAACTTTAAGAAAAAAATAACCAGATATTAAATTTTTGTCGTGATATACGTGAAAAACTAGAATGAAAACTGTTCTCGTGTTTATTGCAAAATTAAAATTTTATTAAAGGTTTTTAAAATTTTCATTGAATCCTGATAAGGCTTAAAATTTAAAATACGCTAGAGATTCATAAATCATATCGTTACGTCAAACATTCTGTAGTGAATTAAATTATATTTAAAAAAATAGAAAGTAATAACACATAAGAAAAAGGTAGATGAAAAAACATATATATATAAAACGAAATGTATTTTTTTAAAGTTATTCTTGTCATTAACATTAAAAAAATGTATATGAAATTTTTGAATTTGAAATCCAGGATGGCAAATAGGGAAAACAATTGAGAAGTAGCTGATTTTACAATATTATCAATTAATTATTTAATAATTTTTGTTATTTACGTAAAATAAATCAATGTAGGTGTGGAAAAAGTACTAAATATTTATTCTTTTTTCTTATGAGATGTGCAATTATTAAATGACATAAAACTTTTCCTGTATATTTATATATCTTTACCGGCAATAGAAAGTTAGTTTAAAACTCTTATTAAATCATCTTTCGATCATCTTTTCTAATGAAGTATTTTTAATGGAAAAAGTTAAACTATTAATAATGCATATAGTGCTTGTTCTCATAAGAAATATGTTAAAAGCAGTAATCGCATTCTGCGTGACCCACCATAATTACTTTAATTACGTTCTTAATCTGTATTTTTTTAAATGAATTCCTGTTTATAAAACTTTGTTCTTAATTTTTTAAAACTTAGTCCTACCAAAATTAACTTTGCCATTTTAGTTCCACTAGATTAATTTTAATACACCAATCTTCCGGTTAACGTCCTTAATTATAATTTAAAAGTTTTCCCTTTTTTAATAGAATATTTTTATACATAAGCCTAAAATTTATCACTTTATAATGACCTTAAATTAGAAATATTATTCCTTAACGAAACTTACTATTTAAGATAAATATCTTGATTTAACAACCAGTAAAAACGAACACAATATTATTTGTAATATCTTATGCTGTAAATAATGAGCAAAAAAAGGATTATGGTGTATTTTTGTAGGCAATTCACTATAAAACTGATAAACGTTTATAATCCTTAAAGAATTTTTAAAAATGTAGTAGCCGAATAATTGATTTCCTGTTAATTTTTTTTTAATCTCTTGAATATATATGAATTTTACGGAAAATATTTAACTGTTTGTTTCTAGAGTGCAGGTTTAATTGACCATTTTAATGACCGTTAAAAACTCTTCAGAAAGTCACTACTTAGAATAGATAAAAAAGTTTTCAAAGATTAAAAAGCTACGTTGTCTAACATATCAGTGTTTCAAATTATATTTGGGAAACCAAAATGGGAAAAAAAGGATCAAGGATAAGGAAATGGGTATGTAGTCAAAGATCACCCCTTAAAAAAGGGTTTAAAAGCGTTTTTGTTCCATACTGAGGTTTGTAAGAGGAAAGCACAAGGCTTCTTCCAGTAAGTGCACGCCTATCCTCTTATCACTCAGAGATCGGGATATGTTTTTTAAAAAAAAGTATTAACAGCATGTTACTATTTCCCGATCAATAGTTTTTCATTAACCAGTTTAAATGTATATTGTAACAACAAATTTTTATTACTGAAAAATAAAGAGCAACCAGATAACAGGAATAAGCTCCTAAATAAAACTAGCCTCAAAATTGGCGACAGGCGTATTAGTACCCAACCAAACTACAAAATGTTTCCCTCAAAGAAAACAGATGGCCTAATTTGAAAAAGCTTGACAAACTTTGATATGATTAGCTCATGTATTGCTTTTCAAGAAATATTTTTCAAATTACACATACTTTTCGTATATTATTTTTATTCATACTTCGGTTACAAAGAGGTTCTGTTTCTCTATTCAAAAATAATAGATGAACTACAATGGAAAAAATATTTTGTTTTTTTTTTCTGAAGAAGTTACTTTTACAAAACATACGCTAAAGGAAAGACAAACGAGTATTAAATATAAATGAATATGGAACAAGCGTTTTTTTTCGTATTACTTTTTATAGTGTACTTTTGAGATATTATGTCGGGAAAAATAATAAAACATAACGTTAACCCGGATGTGTGCAACTCAATTCCATCTCTGTTTTTATTGTCAGTGCGTTATACGGTGTAGAAAAATGGCAAAACTGTTAACCAGTAATACCAAGAAATATCCGCTGAAAAGGACATAAAACGAAGTTGGAGAAGTGAATGAACGAAGATAAGTAAAATAAAGCAAATATATATGTACATATAATTTAACGAAGTAGATTTTTTTTTTTTATTCGCAACAATAGAAGAAAGCATTGTAAAAAAAGTGATATTGTAAAAAACAGATATTGTTAAACAGGACAGCCAGACGTAACAGAAATGCTCGTTAAAAACTCTTTTGCAAATTTTTTTTATTAGAATTTAATATTACAATTTAAACAAAAAACTTAAAAATCACAGCTCAAAAGGAAATCTGTCAATAGTAAAAAAAATTTGACAATTGTAAAATACTTGTTTCTATACAAACGAGAAAGATCTTAAAAGGTTAGGATTTTTTTATGTATCATTATAATGTTAAATAAAGTCTACTAAGTACGAGTTGAATTAAGTACAATGATGAATTTCGCTGTATAAAATTTACTATACACACTGAAGGACCATGTACTGTAATTAATAATTATTTTATCTGCAAGACATATAACCACACAATTAAAAGATATTAACTTTTTTCAGAGAATTCTTTTTATAATTTTGTTTTAAGATTATTTATAAACCTGTAGATGGTTTTTATTAAAAGTGATTACTTTTTACTGTTCCAAAATTTGAATTCTGGTTTAATTTCAGGATATTTTTACATTACATTATTATTATTTCTTTCAGCTGAATACATAATTTATAAAATATTATGCAAAGTCAAGTAAATTTCTCGCTTTATGATGATTTTTTATTGTTTTTATATATAAAAAATGATATTTCACTTTTTCGTATTCCATTTCCGTGGAATTGTATTCAATTTTTTAAATGAATTTTAATTTTAGAAAAATATTACATTTTTTAGTTTTTTAAACTGGCACAGTTGGTATATTATATTATTTATAAAAAAATATATGAAGTACAACCTTACCAACAATTCTTCCGCAGTCTCTTTTCTAGTACTTTAGGTCAATCGATCATTCTCAGGAAAAAATATTCTTCAATTTATATCATTAAAATTAAATTATGTAAAAATTAAAATGTTAAAATCACAACTGGTCGTCAAGGTATAAAGTTAGACACAGTGTAAACAACTGCGACCTTCTTACATAACATTTTTTTTTCTTTTTTTTTTGTTATCCCTTACTCCCCTGGGTCGAACATACAATTAATTAAACCTCAGCTGAAGAGAGTGTCCTTCAACTCTAAGAGGGCCTCCCCACCTAACGGCAGTACGTCCGGCATGGGAGTTCAACTCTCTCCGGTGGATCTTTTTTATCGCCTGCTTCTAATCCCCGAGAAGAGTTGTATCGGACCCGACTATGTCGTTCCCGGGCCCCTCCCCGGAGACCGGGTCGGTGTATACTTTTTAATGCCTCACGCCTCTAACCACTGAGCAGGGAGAACCGGGCTTGACCTAGTCGTCCCCGGCCTCCCAACCCAGCAGCTGGGTCTGGGTCTTTTATTTTGCCCCATCCTAGCCTAGGGACTTGGGAGTCCCCGGTCGATCATTGTATCCGACACACCTCGGCATGCCGACCCTCAACCGAGGCTATTCGCCTTTCCCTAAATCTAAAATCCACGCCGGCCCCCTCCTCGACTTTTTTGCGAATTAAAATCCCTCCAATTTTCATCTGATGTCAAAATAAAACGTATTAAATTCTGTGGCTGGAACCTATCCAGGTCAGCCTGCATACGTAAAACGCGCCATTCCTCACACTCAAAGACAGTATGTTCGGCAGTATCCACCCTGCTACAATACAAGCAGCAGGGGGAACTACGTGTGCCGAACCTATGCAAATAATACTCCAAGTCCCATGACCTGTTAACATTTGTGTCGTGAAGAAATACATTTCGTCAAGACCCCTGCTCAGCCAAAGATTTATGTTTGTAATTAGCTGCCTTTTCCAATTACAGCCTCCACCTGTCGTCCATTTCATTTTCCAGGAATTTCTTGTAGCGTCCATCGTTTCACGCTTCTCCATACCTTCATATCGCTTCATTCGTTATTTCATTTGCAGCTCAATTAGCGAGACTGAAACTAACAAACAGGTTGCGTCAGATGAAACGGTCCGATATCCACAAATCACGGCCATCAACGTACGGCGATGTAAACTTTGAAAGAGTTACATTTCTTTTAACATCTACGGCAGCGCTCCAAACCGGTGCAGATTACAGAAAATAAGACATAATTGTAGACACTATTATTCTTCTCTTGGAAGCTCTTGGAACAGATTAAGTAAAAAGCGGCATGTTCGTCTTAAAAGATCTCGCGCAAGAGATTACTTTTATGCGTAAACTTACATGATTTATCAATCCTGACACCCAAATATTTAATGTTTTCACTGAATTGCAAAGATTGGTCACCCAGTCTCAGGTCTATTCCGGCAATATGTCTTCTTCCCGCTAAGGTGGTGAACATACATTTCTTTGGAGCAAGCTCCAGCCCTTGATTAACCATCCAGTTATTAATACTAGTTAACTCCAAACTGCCGCGTTCCTCTATATCTGCTTCCATCCTGCCACTCACCAGGACTATGATATCGTCGGCGTACACCACTAATTGAGTATCTATCGGCATGGGTTGGTTAAGAACCCCATCGTACACCAATAACCATAATAAGGAGCCCAGGACTGACCCCTGAGGAACCCCGCCAAAGACTTGGAATCTTAATTTACCTCCCAATGTGTAGGCCACAATCCACCTGTGTCAAGTACTCTCCTATTTGTCTTCTTAGGTAATGACTAATTCCCTTCCTCGCAAGCGCTCTCATTATTGAATCCCAAGTAACAAACCCGAACGCATTTCGTACATCCAGCATAATGATAGTGGGTAGTTTCCTGGTCTTTCAGATGCACCTTCTTTCCGTAACAGCCCAGCTAACCACTTTCTGAATAGCCTGCACCGCGGACCTTCCTTTCCAGAAGCCGTACTGACTTGTATGAATGCCAGCGTCCGCATTAAGCTCCTCAATCATGCGACAAGCAAGCATCCTTTCCACGGCCTTCCCCATGTTGTTCATTAAACATAGTGATCTATAATCAACATTAGGCACGTTTTCAGCAGATTTCGGAAGTAAGACCAACCTTGAATCGTTCCACTTCTTGGGAAAGCTATTGGTCTCAAAACCGAAATTAGCAATATCGGTCAGCTCCCAGGGCACTTTACTTGCTAGACCTTTTAAGACCGCAGCCAGTATTCTATCAGATCCGGGGCTCTTGCGATCACGTAGCATATGAATCGCTTTGACTACTTTCTCCTGCGTGAATCTCTTACGATCACATTCTACGATTTAGGATAAACCATTCTCCTCCCTATTGAAAAGTTTAGATATCTGTCTAGAAACAGACTCTTCCTTGAGGACGGGTAATCGCCTACCAAATCGCTTTATTGCAATCCGATAGGCTCACCGCCACGGATCGGCGTTGAGTTCACCACGTAACTCTCGCCATTTCATCTCTTTTGACTTTTTAATTTCGTACTTCAGAACGCGTCTCGCATTGACATAATTCCTGGCAGCCTGTTCATACTCTTCAGCACCAGTCACTCTCAACCGCTGCTTTATGCGTTGCAACCGCTGTAGGTTCCTCCTAAATTGAGCAACATTTTCGGTCCACCAATACACCAGATGATGCCTACTCACTGCCTCTGATATTTCAGAAATCTCCTGTATTATAATCTCTTGAAGAACTTCAGGTGAAAGCATTCGAACCCCTCTCAGCTGTCTTGCGACATTGTCTACAACTGTTGCAACCTGTTTCCAACTCAATCTCGGTAGCCTCTGCACTCCAGCTGTTCTAGTCAGGGGGTCTTCGATCTCTAACATCGTGGCAAGATGGACGCTGGAGGTCTCGTCCTGCAGGACCCTCCAGCTGCACCTGTAGTGGTCCCAGCCTCCAAGTCCAGCACGAACTGATCCCCTCTCGCTTCAAATGTAGGGGTCTGATCATTTAAACAGTATAAACCAGTAGACATAATCAATTCTGTCAGGACTTCGCCTCTTCTATTCGAATAAGAACTGCCTGCCGCGAAGGCCTTACAATTAAGGTCACCACCCATCAGGATGACCTTTTTCGGGATCTTGTGATGACGTCATGAAGACTCCACATACTGCCACTGATATTGCATATGGCAACAAATCCTAATCATGCTTCCGTAAAGCGCAAGTCAAGGCTTTAGTGCGATGATCAATACTACTACCATCCAGACATTTCATTCCTTCCCTACACTCTCGAATCTTGTGACCCCTGCGACCACAATTGTAACAGATCGGCCCGATTGGGCCCATGAGAGTCCGCATTACTATGACCGATGCTCCAGCATCGGAAACATCGATCACTTTCTTCGCGTATATAAGCGCGACAATGGACCCAGCCTGTCGTCACGATCGTCGAGATGCGCGTGTCCCCGTACGCCCGGCGAAACGATGTAACGCGGATCTCTTCTGTCTTGCCAATTACATTCTCAACGGCCTCTCTAACCTCCTGTTCTGTGGCATCATCTTCGATATCTCTTATATGCACCACAGCGCGTCTGCCGCCTCGAGATTGAAGGTCCACTTGAAAATCCGTGGTTTTATCGCGGAGTGTAGCTGTTAATTGATCAGCCTTAACAGAGCCTTTGATTCTGCCTTGTAACTTGTCCTTATTGCCCTTTCGAAGTGAAAGAACCTCACCGGCTTCTTCCTCAGTAACTGAAGTCTTCATGGTTTTAAGCAGGTTCGCGTAGGATCTACCTTGTGCCTTGACTATGACCACCCTGGTGTTCTCAGCGGGAAGGGTCGATCTCCTTACAGATAACGATCTCGATCTTGATCTACTTGATCTCTTGGTAGTGCTATGAATAGTCATGGCCACCGTTTTCTCACTTTTCTTAAATAAAAATAGTAAGATCTTTCTTATTATTACCCCAATAGGGCCACCTGGCAACACAAACACCGGAGCTGGAGACTTTACTAACACTCGCCTAATAGACTTCAGGATTATTTCCGACGCCCGTCGGTCTCCTCCAGACGAGTTATAATAAATGCTGTATTTGCTTCTCTGAATTAGGTCGACATCTTCACCCATACGTGACAGACACTTCACACACGACATCTCCGGTTTTGAATGTAGCTTTGCGGGATTCATCTTCCTCATTTCTCCCAACCCGGGCAAAATCCACAAATAAGCACGTGTCACTATTCTCTTCAGTAATATTCTTCACTTTTCTAACCTTGTTTAGTAAAGCCGATGGCCATCTCAACGACAGGTAATCTAACAATTCCACATCTGTCAAATCCGCAGCGAGGACATCAACTCTCAACTCATTCGTCTGACTGGCTTGGCTAATGCCAGTTATCGGGGGCGACATCTCGTATAATTGTCCGAATTTTTAGAAAGTTCACACAAACCCTTAAGATGTTCTATAATATATCTTTCCATATCTCTGCTCAGATTCTGTCGCACTGCAATAACATACTCCCAATTGTAAGGTCAAAGTCTCTAGTGCCTCCGAGGTGAGTTCCTTCTCCTCAGATACCTGCCTCGAGCGTTTCTGCCCCTTCTTCACTCTCTTCTCAACGTCCATCTCTTCAGTGAAACGTCGTGAATCGCCTACACTTTCAGTACTCGATGTCATGGATTTTGAATCATAAACCAATCTGAACTGCAAGCGCCTCTGAATTCCAGTCCCCACAGTTTCGCTTGCTGTTGCTCCCCGTCCGTCTTTAGCCGCTACATCCTAACATAACGAGAAATTAAAATTAAATCAATAATTTAATACTAAATTATTATTTACCTTCTGTATAATAAGTCACTATCAGTAAAAGAATAGATAACGAAATATTCAGATCTATTCTGATACTGATAATGGTTTATTATACGGAAGCTAAATAATAATTTAGAATTAAATTATTAATTTAATAATTTAATTTTAATTTCTCGTTATCTTTTCAGGTCTGATAAGAAAGGATACTACTGTAGCTTTACTGAAGCTATTGTCATATTACTGGTATGATCATTTTTATTGACATAACTGCTGTTATTCCATACGTTACAATTTATTTAACTACGTACAGAGTACCAATGAGAAGTTAGGGAGCTTTCAAAAAGCCCCCCCCCCCCCCGACGTAGTCAAGTGAGTAATCAAATTATCCGGACTTAGAAGTAGTACACGTTAGCAGTGACTGAACTCTTTTTCAGTCCCACTGGAATCGTATAGAAGCAAAAAGGTGATTAAAAACATAACAGACATGACTAACTTAAAATACATCCTTTTAGCGATAATTGTGTACTACAACCAGAAATAAATAAAATATAAGAAAAATGTCCTACTTGTATGGTCATTACATGAATAACAAAATTGATTAAATTTATAAAGAATTAAACATTTTTTGGAAGATAATTAATTTGGAATTAAACATATTTTTGCTTAGTGTTTCTCACAGTTTGAAATGTATTTTTTTTTATGCGCTATACTTACGAGTAACCGGCACAAAGTTAATAAATTATATGAAATGACACAAACCTTAAAGCTTATGTGGAACATTAATTACTTGAAGAGATGGAAAGTTATATAAAGATAAATAAAGTTATACAAAACTGAGATAAATTTCTCAAATGCGCTGCTGTGATATCACGGGAAGTCTACCCGCCGGCCTTAGAACTGCTTGTCAGTTGTTACAATTGTCAAAATAAATTTTTACTCGTAACACTTATAATTATTCAGGTTATTTTAAGATACATAAAATAGAAAAAAAAAATTGTTTTATTCACGCAATAAATTAGGGACGTTTACCAACCACACGAATAACCTGTGTTCATTCTTTGGTGAATTCATAATCAAAATACTATGAAACAGAAAATTTTAATTTACGTTGAATTTCAATGATATTTGAAAAATATTTGTAAGAATATCTGATTATGCTTGTATAAATTTTATTAAAATGTTGTATTATAGAGAATGAAATTCAAATAACCCTCCGGGTTGGTCTAATGGTAAAACTCATCATTGTAAATCAGCTGATTTCGAAGTCGAGGGTTCTTAGGTTCAGATCCTAGTAAAGGTAGTTGTTTTTATTCGGACTTGAGTACTATATTGTGAATACCGGTGTTCTTTGATAGTTGAGGTTCAACTATAACTATACGTCTCAGGAGTGGTCGGCCTGAGTCTGTTCAAGACTACGCTTTACGGGTAAATTTAAACCTATACTCTAGTCGCTAATGAATTTAATTGTTGATGCGATTACTCGTATAAATAAAAAAAATCTTAAAAAATCACTATAATTATACCAGTTTATTTTTAGTTATTTACAGAGCCAATTCTGTGGGAAAAGAAATTAATGGTAGTACATGTTAATTAGTTAATACACCATCCCTAAAAAAGGCAAAATAGTTTAATATCATTTTAAACTTTAATTTCACAGAACTGAAATTAATCCCTGTTTTTGATTGTTTTAAGAAGAGGTTTGAATAAGAACTTTTTCATATCCGTTACAATGATTGTAGTATTAAATTTTGTTTCTCGAGAATTGAAAATGAATATTTATGTCCCACATCTAGTACAAATAGATTTCAATTATTTCTAAATTAATTTTTACATGTAAATCATATGATTTCGTCACTAATAAATTGATGATAATAATTACTTTTTATCTTCTTGTTTTTTAAGATAATATGACTAATTATTGTTGTAAATTCAAGGATTTTAATTCATCTTAGCATATCATAAATTTCACTTAAGTTTCACTGCCACCAGCATGGAACTCTTCCTCATAATTCAATTCGGATAATCAATCCAAATCCATTTATGATTTAATCTCTCTCTCTCTCTCTCTCTCTCTCTCTGTGTGTGTGTGTGTGTGTGAGATTGGGTGTAAATATACATACATACATGTATACATATACGAGGTGTGAGAAAAGTAATGAGATTGATAACACTGCAAGCGATCTGGCAACGCTGTGTCTACCGGTCTGTGCTAGACCGGTTTGTTCATCCCTTCCACATGATCAGCCAACACATTATTTTTGACAGCGCCATCAATGAAGTTGTGTTTTTGTTGTATGTTACGAAAAAGGAGCATCGGAATTTAGAACGACGTTGTGCGATCAAGTTTTGTGTTAAACTTGAGGAATCCGCGAGTGTGACCTTTGAATAGTTGAAACAGACCTACAGGGAACATTGCTTATCAAATGCACAAGTTTTCCGCCAGCAAAAATCATTTTTGGAAGGCGGAGAACACGTTGAAGATCAACCTCGCTCAGAGAGATCTTCAACTTCAAAACCTGACGAAAACTTTGAACGTGTGAGGGTTCTTGTAAGATAAGACCGTCGTTTAACAATACGGAAGATAAGTGAACAGATACTTTTACCGTACATCAAATTTTGGCACACGATTTGGACATGCGAAAGGTCTGTGACAATTTCATGACAATGCCCCGTGTCACACGATCATTTTCCATCACGGAATTTTTGACCCCAAAACGCATTCTTACGATTCCTCTACCCTCCTATTCCCCTGATTTGAGTCCTTGTGACTTTTCCTTTTCCAGAAATTGAAACATGTCTTAAAAGAACGTCATTTTGGAACTCTGGAGAACATTCAAAAGACTGTGACCGACCAGTGAAATGCCCTACCAGTTGAAGCCTTCCAGCGTTGCTACCAGGAGTGGAAACAACGACTCCGCCGGTATATAGCTGCCCAAGGGAACTACTTTGAAGGGGATAATATTGTTGTTTGAAAAAAATAAAAACTTTGGTAAGTAAAAAGTCAGCCTCATTACTTTTCTCACATACATCGTATATATGTATATGTATTTCTGTGCGCGTGTGCATATATATATATACACGACGCTATATACAAATACACTCGTCTTTAAATACGTAGATTTCAATTTAATATATGGAACGATATATTTCTTTGGATTTAATATTTTATTAAAATTAAACAAAAGTAAATTAAAGCTAGAACATATTATTATAAATCTCCATTGATAATAAACTACAAATATATAGAAACCATCTGAAGAGAAGATTTTGAATTACGTCTATTTATGATCAAAATTCACAATCTTAAACAGGAAATTTCCGAGGAAATTCTGGTTAAATATATACATTTTTTTAACATTAGAAAATATTAAATTGGAAACAGTAATATTAATATTCTTTATTAAAATACTAGAAATTAAAAAAAAATATTGGAAAAAACATTATTGAAAAATTTTGTTCTTGGTTCAGTTCTGATTTTTTAACGTAGGCTGAAAAATCAGTACTGTACGGAGACAGTCCTTTAATCACACAAATTTTTCCGAGATAAATTCCATAACGAAACTTTAAGAACCAGTTACGTTTTACTGATAAAAGTAAAACAACGATTTATAAAATTCGCTTTCTTCTTCCCATACATAATTAAAATCTTAAAAATTCAACTTAATCATGAAATAAAATAAAATGGAATTATCGAAATATTTTGAATTTTTAAAAATTTGAAAATTAGATAGAAATTAGAAAAAATGTTGGTGGAATTGAAGTAAATTCGCTAAACTTTTAATAATTTGTTCAATAAGTTATCAATAAAAGATTTTTTCTGTGTCTAAGGAAGATTTAACTTATCATAGTGTAGGGAGAATAATATTAGTATAATGAGATAACGAAAGTAAACAATTTTAGGCTATTGTATAATCTAAAGAGTGACCAACTTTTCACACCTTTTTTTTAATTTACTCGATAAATGTTAAAATGATAGTTGTTAAAAATAAATGTCACTAATACTTCTCTAAAATTTCAATAATACTTCATCTCACGAATTATTCAAACCTACCTCTTCCGTCAGGTCAAATCCTTAAAAAAAATTTAGCTAAATAATTAATTTACAGGTAGTTAAATTTGTGTTTAATTCAAGCTCCATCTAGTTCCCTAATTTAATCATCTCAGATTGTGTTACAATCTGAATTTATTTTTTTACCAGTATGACACTGAAGTGACGTAACAGACATGTAGAAAACTTATAAATAGGTGCATTTAATAAAACATTTGTTTGTTTTTTCCCATTAAATGCTCCTATTTAAAAATTAGGTTTAAAAATTTTTTTGTTTTTTCTCATTTTATTGTAAAATGTAGTTTAAGTAATCTAACCAAATCCATGAAAAATTTGTGACAGTTTAAAAACAAAACTGAAATAGCCTATTCTCTAAAAATGTACGAGTATAATTTGTACATCAAAAATTAAATTAATACAAAATATAACATTAAATAACAATTACTGAAATATTACGGATGATAGTTTTACACAAACGTTATGGAATTACTCAAAGAAAGTAGTTTGTTGTCTTTTCTAAATAATCTAACGACAGTAGTCGTCGCTATTTAATTTTGTTTAAAATTGCAATTACTTTTTTCAAATCATATAGAAATAATTAATTGTTTATTGATGATTTAATTTAAAATCATACAATCAATTTCAATCCCTTACTTTCACGAGAGAAAGTTACTACACAACTTTTAAACTAAAGGAATATTTAATTTTTCCAAAGTCCAAGAGAGACGTTTAATCACCCTGCAAATCTCAAAAACTATTTTGTGTATTACTCTAGTGTGTATATTTTAGTACACTTTGGCACCATTTCTGTAATCTTATACCTATTCAGATAGTACATCCACAATTTTATATTTTATAATTTAAATATGACTGAATGAAAATATTTTTTCTTTGTTATTCTAAACTCTTTTTAACTTAAAACATTTTTGATTTATAAGTTAAACTTAATCGATGCACAAAAGAAGAACTACGAAAAGAAACGAAGTATTAATTAATATAAGCGTATATATATATATATATGAAAACAGTATTAGTATAAGAGGAAGATGTAAAACTTCCATATTTTCTACTCAAAAAAAAAAAAAAAATACGTAAATAGATAAAATAAAGATAAACGCGTTAAAAATTAAACGACCCGTTTGGGGAAATATCTCATAATCCAGATATTTTATTAAAAGCTTATAGAATAAATTAAAATATTTTATTTTTATTATAACTAGATAAAAATTCATGAAAAAACGATTGTTATTTCCCTATTAGTTTTATATTTACCCTATTAGGTTTTTAAATATATTTAAAATATACTCATTTGTGTTTTTCTTCAACTTGGATACTTCATCCGTGCGTCCCGGGTTCGAATTCCGATCAGGCATGACATTTTCATACTCGCTACGAACCATTCATCTCATCCTCTTAAGTAATACCTAACGGTGGACCCGGAGGTTAAAAAAAAATCACTTGGATGTATATTTAGAAGTAATTCTATTTTCTTCGTTTTCATATTATAGTGAAATATAAAGAAAATGTTTTGTCATGAAGATTGAGAATTACATTTTCTTATACTGAGACGTAAATAGGTTTTTTTAATGTTATAATATAAAAATAAAATAAGGAAAACAAACAAGGTTAATTCTAAAAACAAAAATTTTAATTTTTATCAAAACACAAATAAGCTATTATTTTTAAATTTTACTTAAACTTTATAATTCATAATCAATGAAAAAGTATATCTAGTAAATTAAAATAAATGGAGTTGTTCATTCTACCGCATGTAGTTGTTCTACTCCGTGTAGAACAACACTTTTATTGAGATTTTATTATTTTAGTACAAAGTGACATGCGAAAAGAGGTGAAAACAAGAAGAATGGTTAATACAAACACTACGTTATGATCACGGTAATTTTCTGGTTGTTACCTATAATATGGTATAACGAAGGGGAAGGGACTACTGATTGTGCAAGAAATACAGTAGCAAGAGAGAACAGTAAGGGACACTGATATAATAAATTAAGATACCTTGCTCTAGTGATACCCTTAATGTACCTCACCAGGAGACACGTGGCGAGTATAACAGGATGGTGGAACGTTCATGAGTTTTCCCAACGTCATTGTAAGGATTTTGTGTGAAAACTTTCAACCTCATAATCACCTTTATTCCCACGTAGCTTAGATAACATAAATAAAATTCTCCACAAAGTATATACTGTGATAGTAATAGAAAATGTAGAAAAACTTTTTTATTTTATGTTGTGAAATAATAAAGGTATTGAATAATGAAAAAAGAATGATTTTATTAAGCAATTACTAAAATAACAAGCAAAATATATTCTAAAAATATATTTAATAGTATTAACAGATTTTTCCAATTAAATTAAAAATTACCTTCAATTCTATATGAAAGAATTATTTCTTTAAAAAATATACATCAATTATTTTATAAAGAAATTATTTAAAAAAACATTTAATTTCTTATACCAGGTATGTGCTACCTAATTAGGTAGCACATTTCTACAGAACAGACATTAAGCATATTTTTGAAAAAGAACAGTAATTTCTTTAAGCCAACGTAAAAATGAGAATCTCAATAATTAGTTTAGCCTTTATGTAAACGTTCAAAGTTAAATATAAAATCAGTTATTTCTGGGTAACAAACATTACCATCAATCTAAATTTATTACATTATAAAATTTCAAAAACATTTAAAAACTAATTATATTTATCTAGGTAGATCTAGGTAGTATGGAGGTAGAAGAATTTTGTTATTTGGGAAGTAGAATTACTAAAGATGGACGAAGCAGGAGCGATATAAAATGTCGAATAGCACAACCTAAACGAGCCTTTAGTATGAAATATAATTTGTTTACATCAAAAATTAATTTAAATGTCAGGAAAAGATTTTTGAAAGTGTATGTTTGGTGTGTTGCTTTATATGGAAGTGAAACTTGGACAATCGGAGTATCTGAGAAGAAAAGATTAGAAGCTTTCGAAATGTGGTGCTATAGGAGAATGTTAAAAATCAGATGGGTGGATAAAGTGACAAATGAAGAGGTATTGCGGCAAATAGATGAAGAAAGAAGCATTTGGAAAAATATAGTAAAAAGAAGAGACAGACTTATAGGCCACATACTAAGGCATCCTGGAATAGTCGCTTTGATATTGGAAGGACAGGTAGAAGGAAAAAATTGTGTAGGCAGGCCACGTTTGGAATATGTAAAACAAATTGTTAGGGATGTAGGATGTAGAGGGTATACTGAAATGAAACGACTAGCACTAGATAGGGAATCTTGGAGAGCTGCATCAAACCAGTCAGTCAAATGACTGAAGACAAAAAAAAAACTAGGTAGATCACTGCAGTTTACTGAATTTAATTTTTAATTATTATTTTATTAAATATCCATTTTGCTTGTTATTCTTTTTTCATAGGTAATATTACAAAGTAATTAGATATTTGTTTTTTTATTTTATTTTAATACATAAAAGGTTAAAATAACTGTGTTGGAAAAAGAAAAACTGAGATTTAAAATTAAATTATTTTTTATATAGAATGCAGAGGAAAGTAAAACAAAAAAAAACTTACATTATGATTCGTATGATAAGTAGCTAATGTATTTTTCAGTACCGTTTAACACGCGAATAATTCAGAAAAATACACTGTTATAATTTAATTTTTCTTACATCTTACTTCTACAGGGTCCGGCATATAAACCTGACGATTTTTGAGGGATAATAAATAAACTGTGTTTCGTACTATTAAAATATTTAATATATCAAATTAAGATCAATTTTTGCAATGTATAGTGAATTACTTACATAGATTTTTTTTTATTTGAATATTATGTCGTCCAAATGTTTTCCATTACTCCTCACACACTCACTTAACCTCATTCAAAAATTTGACATTGCTCGCTCAATCATCACTTGTGGAACTGCTTCAATTTCTCGTTGAATGGCCTCCTTGAGTTCTGCAATTAACTGTGGTCGACTACTGAAGACTTTATGTTTCAGATACCACCATAGAAAAAATCACAAACAGCCAGATCAGGTGAACGCGCTGGCGAAGGAATGTCGCCGAATCGGGAAATCAAACGTCCAGGAAACGTTTCTCGCAGAACATCCATTGCGATTCTCGACGTATGGACGGTGGCACCATCCTGTTGAAACCAAATTTCATGTCATTGAAAGTCATTCAGTTTCGGTCGCGGAAATTCATTAAACATGTTTACGTATCGATGAGATGTTACTGTTACTCTGCGATTTAACTCCTCAAAAAAATATGGGTCAATTATGCCGAACTTTGAAACCGCACACCACACTGTAACATATTGACTGTGAAGTGGTTTTTCAAGAATTTGCCGTGGATTATGCGAAGCCCAATAACGGTAATTTTTTTTATTCACAAATCCTGACAGATGAAAATGTGCCTCGTCACTTAAAATAATAATGGCATCCTGGTGGACATTTTCGAGTATGACCTCGCAAGCTGCTTTGTGAGACGCCCAATCATTTAAATTAAGTTGCTGCACTAACATCATCTTATACGGATGGAATTTCAGGTCGGCATGAAGAATTCGTCGTACACTTCGATCGGAAATAGCTAGCACAGCAGCATGTCTCGCCGCTGAACGTCGTGGAGACCGCGTAACAGCTAGCCTTACAGCGTTAATGTTTGCAGGCGTTCTCACAGACCGTTTTCGTCCTGTTGGTTCCAGTTTTAAAGCAGACAATGTGTTCCTAAAATTCTTCACCCACAACAATATCGTATTCCTTCCTACTAGGAACAGACGCGTGTCGATTTAAATTGAAATGTCTGCGAAATAAACGGTGTGTTACAATAACCGAGTCATTACTTTTAAAATAGGCTTCAATCACAAACGCTCGTTGTTCACCCGACCACGACATACTGGCTAATGAAATAGCATGAATAAACCTGTCGATGTGCAATACTCTCGCCTTCTCATTGACAGTGGTGGCAACATAACAATTATTACAAAATCGTCAGATTTATATGCCGGACCCTGTATTTACGCTGGGATTCATTCAAGAGTTGTGTAAGCTAACAGTTTAAAATTTTCACTACGAGAGTACTGGATAAGTCCTTTTCAAAAAATTTACTAAAAAGAATCTCAATTCTAAATTCAAATTTGATTTTTTCAGAATACATTCAGTTAAATATAAACACAATTTGAAAAAAGAAAAATTGTTCCGATCTTTTTTCTTTTAATTTATTTATCCTAGAAAATCTGTAATCTCTCAAATACGGTTAGTTCGGAATATGAAGAAAACAGTAATATTTTGATATTAACAACACCTTAGTAATATTTTATCTCTTTCAAATATTTACAAATAATTCTTCGAAATAGAGTAGAAAATCGTAAAAATCTATTTTAAAATAACAGGCTGTACGAATGCAATTTTAATAGTACTGCCGCCGACCGAAGAGGGCTTCATAATACATCATTTTTAATTATTTTCGTAAATATCCATTTAATATATTAGTTTTTGTTAATAATACCGTGATAACGAACTCATTTACGAGTGGTGTAATTTAACTGTTAGCTTTTAACTTTTTCGCACAGTTTTTATAGTAACTATAATATTACGTATGTATTGTACTACAGTAAAAGTGGATTTGTGCATGCAAAGAACATAATTACGTCATTAAGATGCAAAAAAAAATAATAATTTAAAAGGAAAATTAAACATTACTTTTGAGAAAAAACTTGTCTATAGTTTTGTTTTTTTTTTTAGTTGTACAATAAACTAACCCAGCGTTTATGTAAAATAATCAAAATCTGTGTAGATGTATTTTTCATTGGTAAAAATAAGACATGGAAGAGGTTTATTATATTACTAATTTTGTTAAAATTATTATTAGATTCTGAACAGATTTTTCAGAGTATGGGAGCGTTTGTCGTTCACTTAATTATATTCATTTAATTAGGAGGGTGGCAAATTTTAAGTAATCTGCCTTTAACTAGAAACATCATCTATTCATTAAACTTTTAAAAAAATTGTGTTTCTTATAAAAAAAATAAAAGCTTATAAACCAATAACATTAGCATTAGAAAAGATTGAATTAATAAAGCTAATATATCTGGATAATAATACATCTTGCTTGTTATTTGTAGAATCTCTGAACAAAATATGAATATGAAAAATGGATTTTTCATAAATTTTTGTCAGAAAAATTTAAGAACTGGAAACATTTTTCAAAAACTTCAGCCACTTGAATTATATTTAGTTAATAAAAAACAAGAGATAATCAATAAATCATGACCGTGGAATTATAAGTTTATAATCAAAGGAGTGCTTTATCGTCCGTTTTAGGATCATTCTTCCTTTTACTATTTGTAAACAATTTAGAATGTAATGTTTCCTATATCTTGTCCACGTTCAAAAAAAAGCAGCTTTTATTAAATTCTAACAAAAATCCTGTAGTGATAAGACTCGTCTTTAATTTTCCAATATGAATATGAATGTCAAACATTATACCTCTACCAGTGAACTTGCAATTAATAAAGACAAAAGGAAAAAATTTACTTCTGTCTAGGTTAACGAGGAATCAACCAATAAACTTAAACTCATGACCTAGAGAAATAAACTGACAGCCCCATGTAACTTATATTCGTTAAAATTATCAGCTATCATTAACTGTCTATAAGAACTGAAAAATTGTCAACAATGATGTATTACCAATTACCGTTACATTTAAATTATCAATTTCATCCTGTTATTTATTTCAATCAAGTTACTTTGACTATGAATTGGAAAATATGATAATATCTCATAAGTTATATTATTGAATATCTGCTCTAACGTGATTACTACTGGCTACGTAAATCTTTTTAAATCTATCGATCAAAGTTTGTAGGAAAATGTTGCTTTCAAACCTGCATGCAGTAAACTCTGCTTGGACGGAGTCGTCTCATGTCAGCTTGATTTGATGAGAGTGTCTACTATTCTTCCTCACCATCGAACATATTTGATCTTTCATTCATATCGTACAAAGAATGGCCCCTGGCTAGATCTCTACGATTGATTGCTAATCTGTAGAGTGGTTTCGTCTTGCATGTAAGTTGTACCCGAGTATTTTCACTAGAATTGGTCATGCCTTAATTTTATGGCATGTTTCGGATCATTTAATCCCGTGATAAAAAACCATTGCTTTCAATGGGAAATTTCAAAGAATACGGGGTAGATTGAATCCTCTTCCCACATGCGGGGATGTTGATCATGTTCCGGACCGATTTGTAAACTGTAAATCCTAGTAAGCAAACAGAATTAAATCTCTTTCGATTTAACCTAAGATGACAGGAACCTGTGCACAACGGAAGTGTAGGTTGTTGTCCATCATATTGTAATAAATCAAATTTAGTATTCTGTAAGGGGAACAGGTGACTCTGGTGTTACAATCAGTAAATCTTATGATTCAATAAATCTTGGCAGGATAAATCGGAATTAATTGCTGTTCCGTACGGCAACTTCGCAGGACAAGTCGGTAAATGGAAGCTTAAGTCCTTAACCCGGCATTGCTGGCTAGGCCATATGTTACGCCGTTACTGGCTGATGAGCGCTCCGCCCACCGTTCGGCTTTTTCTCTTCCGTAGTTCGATTATTGTAAATTTTACGCAAGTAAGTATTTTTTTATTGTTTATTATTACTAATTAACGATATAAAATTAATTTTCTGTTATATACTATTTAATAATAACTATTATTTACTTACGTATTGAAGTATTTTGTTCAGGTTGCTTCTGGAGATAGATACACTTATAACACTTATAGATAGATACATAGATAGATAGATAGATACACTTATAACCATATTTTCGTAACGCACGTAATTTATTCTTACACTTATTTTATTTATTAAACAAACAAACAAACATACAAGTTTCCAGTTTCAAAATTAAAAGATATTATTCAATATTTTATAAATTATAAGAAAAACTGTATTTATAGTACCAATAACAAAACAAATCAACGAATGATTTTTCTTACATTTAAAAAAAAATGTATCCCGTACAGCTAAAATAGATCAATTATTATAAATAGACTAATATTTTAGCTAATAATCGCTTTCGGTGCCTAGTTCCTTTGTTTTATTCCATTTTGTGCAGATTGTAACTGTACTTGCATGCAGTTACGTCCTACAAATAGCAGAATGACATTTTAGACGCCTAAATTTTGTTTTCTTTTTTTTATGTACGCAATAAGAGCATAACTTCCGTAAAAACATTAAAAAATATTGAACGTATAAATATACACTTGAAAAAACAAAATTTTCCGAAACACAATTACTAACTACTGAGCACTGCGCTCACCGATATGACACTGAACAAACGAATTCTGAAAACATCAACAAAAAATACGATACTATAAGAAATAATAATGACAAATATCTCTAAACGTCCAGTACAAAAGGTACATAGTCAGTCGTATTTCTAAGAACTGGTAGAAAAAACTATAACAAAAAAAAATAGAGTGAGCACAACACTCTCTAGCCAGCAACGGCGGGTTAATAGAATTTTTATAACTGTTTAGGTTTATTCCTCACTATTATCCGAAAAAACTTATAACTGGTACTTTTAAACAAACAAATTTACCAATAAGTGAAAGAAATTAAAAACCGCTACCTGTTTACTTCGACCGAAAAAATATTTTTACAGACTCCTTTTTATATCGCTAAAATTAGAATTTTAATGATGTGTACGTAACAAAAACTACAGGTTATGAAAAAATCTAATATGAAAAATACATCTCCTCAAGAATATAAAATTGTTAAAAACCATACAATTATTAATGAATGGATTATTACATTTTATTCCACATGTATTCATAATAAGCGACTGAATTTTTCTTTTAAAAAGAAAATAAATTTTTATTTAGTTTAATAAAAAATGACGGTTTTGGGTATTATAGGAAAATGTTTTTCAGCGAAAAAGAATTTAAAACAACTTAATACAACAAAAGGCTCACAGAGGGCCAATTCGATTTCATCTACTGTAATTCCAATCCGCAAATTACAAGCCAAGCCAAACCAACCAAAACGGATGTGTTGTTGAGCGTGTATTGGTATAATTCACGTTTGTGGCTTTCAATCGACCTCTCTTATAAAGCAGTTTTCTCAGTTCTGTTTTATAAAGAACATTTTCAATACCGCTATTCGAATTCAAAATATATTAAACTGAAATTTGTGTTTTTTTTCCTTATTTTTCCAACGTAATATTATTGCAATGTGTCATGATATGCTTGCCTAATTTTGATTTTGTTTTGTTAGATGCTTATTAAAACTGTGAAATCAATAACTGTATTAAGTCATTTTAATTAATTTACAGTGATCTGAAAACGTTTATGTTAAAGTAAAATTATTTTTTAATTAATAATCAAAAGCTGTAGAAAGAATTGACGTCACAGAAGGTAGTTTTTAGTAAGCAAAATAATATAAGTGAAGTAAGGGATTTACTATAATATGTGGTTTCCTTTAATTACACTAGGTGTACACACCGAACCCACCGGGTTGGTCAAATCGTGAACGCATCTTCGCAAATCAGCTGATTTGGAAATAGAGAGTTCCAGCGTTCAATTTCTAGTAAAGGCAGTTACTTTTATACGGATTTGAGTAATAGATTGAGGATACCGATGTTCTTTGGTGATTGGATTTCAATTAAACACACATCTTAGAAGTGGTCGACTTGAGACTGTACAAGACTACACTTACTTGCACTCACACATATCATCTTCATTCATCTCTGAACCTGACAGTAATTCCCGGAGAGTAATCAGGAAAAAGGAAGGCATACATTCGTTATAGCTTTGTAGAAAATCAGTAAATTCTGTTATGGTAAATGAGATGATTACAATTTTTGGGTTTTTTCTAGAATAAAAATAAACGAAAATGTAATTACAGTCTAAACACTTTTATCACCCACAGAGGAAGTCTAACATGAGGAAAACCAAGTTTCTCCATAGTTGTACAATTCTTAAAAAATGCGCTGTCTTACCCACTTTCTCTTTAATATAATACGATAAAAAAATAAATATTAAGAACCACATATTTATTGAAATATAAAATATTTTTACTGGTAAAAAATTAGTAAACATATCAATAATATTTTTAAAGTAACTTAAATAAACTTACGTTATTTCTCAGTTGATTACAAGGTAAAAAAATAAAAAAGTTTATGGATTAACGAAAACGAACATGATTTTTAACGTAAATATATAATCAACATTATTTTTATTACCTTTTTATAAAAATTGATGTATGTTATTTATTTTTTTCTGTTTTCTATCCAGCAGATACTGTAATGTTAACTAATCTTTTTGGCACATCCATAAACTTTCTTTTATTTGTAATAACACTCTTATTTCATTGCATATGATTGCGAAAAAACTTTTCAATTCGTTAATAAAAATTCAGTTAAATTTTCTTACCGTAATTATTTGTGGATAAATAATATATATTTACACATATAACACGAATTCACATTTGTCGCTGTTCAACAAAGTTTTAATATGCAAGGTGATTCTAAAACCGATGTGGACGTATGCCATATAACTATGGAATACGACGAGCAAGAACAACATTGAAATTATGCAAAGTTTCCGGAATAAGTTGACGAGATCAATTGCACAGACACGCGCACCGTGTTTCACACAGAATGAAGAGATTCACAACTACCTAGAATTACCTTATATTTGCGAAGAAATCAAACATTTGGTTCAAATTATAGACAGCGGTAAGATAATCATGTGAATTTTCTAATAATTAATCTCTTAGACAACAGCAAGGATGTCCGGCGACCGAAATCTCTCTATGTTCAGAACTTGGGGGAATCGTAAGTGAATCTTTATTATCATTACCACATAATTACGTTATGACAATCATTCTATTCTTGATGAGGAGCCTAACCTCTTTCCATTTATCTCCATGAGATTTTTATATTAAAATTTGTTTGTTTTTCTCTATTGCTGAATGATGTTATAAAGTTTTTTTATTTATTTTTGTTTAGATCTTTGTGAATTCTTGTACCGATGCGATCTTATGCAGTGCGAGTGTTTTTATAATATGAACTTTATATATTTAAATCTATACGTCATTTACATGTTTAAGTAAAAGTATGTTTGATTGAGGAAACCCCTCATCGTGTGCTTTTTGTAATGCGATTTTCTTGTGGTTTCTTACTCGGAAACGACTTTAAATAAACAAATTGTGAGGCAAATATTACGTAGTCGTATATATTTATATAAAATATTCATCTTCTCTTAATTACTCGAGGAAAAACAAATGAAATGTTTCTTTTGTGTCATTAATTTTTATAATGGTTAATTTTTGTAACATTTAAAGAATTTTTTTCCGTAGAGGGAGGAAAAAACTCTGATGGCAGTGCGGGGCTCTTACCCGCTAAAAAACCTCCCCCTCTTATCATGCAGGGACCGGATCTAAACCGTATGGTATGTACACAGCCCCTGCATGAACACACAGGCACTCTACTATACGAATCTAGATGACCGGAAGGCGTCCGCAGGGGGCGATCAACGAGGGACGACTCCAAGGAGCCCTCCCGAGCCACCCGCAGAAGCTGGCTCCCCTTGATCACCCGTCATCAAGCTCCATATCTCTACCGATCTGCATCTCCTTAGCCTGTCGTCGCCTCTCCTCATTGGCCTTCTCTCCTAACATCGTTGCGATTGTGGTCGAGACTCACTACCATTTGTCACTATTCCTGAGCATCACCACGATTATATTGCTGACCCCCTCCACAACCTGATCCTTGAACACTACTCCATTTAAAGTAATAAAACTATTGAAAAACCACGCATAATAATACAAAATTCATTAACCTACGTCTTTTCTTGATGTCTATACAACACTCTATTACCTGAAACTTTAAAGTATTTCTTTTAACTAAAATAATTAAACAAATCTCTGCTTTTCTTTGAAAACTTCGATCTTAATTCCTTCATAAGTGAACGCTCCCTTTTCACCGGTTAAATGGTTATTGATCCTTTAAAATCTTCCTCTATCCTTCTTTACAATCTATTTCTCTACAGCTCTGTGTGAGCGAGTGTATTGTCAGATATTAGTGTAAATAAATTAATATATTTACATTCCCATTCATACCTTGTAGATAATATGGGGGTAATAATTTACATATGCTTTGTTACTGCTTATATCTCAATTTATTGGAGTGCATTTATTACAGTATTTTAAAAGTACAATTCAATTGTAGGTTCATATATAACAAATAAAATTACATAATCGTTTTAAATTGTAGAAGTACAATACGCGCCCGCATGTGCATATATCCGTTAGTCCGTCTATGTGTTCGGCCATTTACTAAGCATCTCCTAAACGATACATCACGAGGCCACGAAATATTCTATATAAACATGGAGAATTTAATTTTTATTAATACTAAGAAAATCGAGTTTTAAAGTAGTATAAATTCATCGAGAGAACTTATTAGTTTAAAATGCAATTAATTTGTTTTAAAACAGGTTAATTAAAAAAAGAAAAAACATAAAAATTCGTTTTTGTCATCTTATCACACATAATACTTTTCGTACGAAAAAGGGCTTATAGTATTTTTTTAACGTTTTGTAATAAATTATTGCGAAATTATAAAGATCTAAAAAAATATTTACAAAAATAACTTTTACTAACGCAACTTTTGCATTTGTTATTTAGTATTTTTTCATCTCTAATGTACTGTTATTTCATGTATTTATTATTTTTAATTTCCATTAACCACTTTATTTTTATATTTTATAATTATCTGTATATTTTATACACTACTGTGATATTGGTTTTACATAGTAGCACTAAATCCATCTAGGGCGATCCTGAATAAATTCCTATTTTTTACCCATGGGATTAGTATGCCCATCCAGTGCTAATGTATAATCCATTATTAAGTCTAACCAAATAAATTAAAACAGACTACATTAGTAAAGTTTAAGATAGTTTACTGTTCCGGCAGTTATATCCTTAAATTGTATTCACTGACCAAGTTACAACCAATAAAATCTAGTTGAAAAAAATAGCTACACCTCTAGTTAGGTTTGAATCTTAATAAAAACATATATTTATATACATATATAAGAATCAGTTTTTTCTGGTAAAGAATTTCTACTTGGAAATATCTAGTTCTCATTTACTAGAAAATTATATTTGGATGTAATTAATTTTATTTATATTAATATGAAAATCAATTTAAATTTTAACTGATATTGTTCATCACAAGTTAAATTATAAAATAGTTTGTTTTATATTGAAATATATTAGTTTAGCAATTTTGCAATTAATTATTTTATACAACTAAATTTTATATAATTAATTTTTTCTTTAATTGTGACTATTTTAGAATAGATTAGTAAAACTACTTTGAGTTTATAATTAGAATATCGAACTTTGTAAGTATAAAAAATAGAGTAGCTTATGAAAAGTTTTTTTAACAAACTTTTTCATAAACTAAATGACAAAAGTAAAATAATTGAAGTAATGGTGGCTTAAGTTAAACTTTCTCGTTTAGTGTCACGTTAACTAAAATGTTAATCTTAAAATAAAAATGTTAACTAACAAAAATTGAACAATTTTTATTGACGTAAGAAAAGGATATTTATCAAACGATACAGTCTGTAAAATTGGTCTTGAATAAAGTTTTCAAAGTATGTAAACATGAAAATAAAATATAAAATAAAAATTCTGCACTATTAATTTGCTTTATAAATTTATTTATATTTTCCTTCGTTTTTAAAATTATTTTTTCATTTGTAAGTAACTTACCTTATTTCATTTAAATCATACATTTTTCCATCATACACCTGTACCGGGAGAATTGTATAAGCACAAAACCTAGGATGGAGATAAAATTTAATGATAGATTTGATGGAACCAAAAAGGATTATACATGTATATAAAACGAACAATATATATATCCATAGCAGTAAATAATAATGAAGCAGTAAGTGCGGTCTCGGTATATTATCAAAGAATAGAGCACACATTTTCGTGACAATAGATACTAAACGAAAGAGATCTTTGAAGCACTTCAAGACAGAAATACTTATTTTTATTAAGTAATTAACATTAAGTTAATTAAATTAACTTAATTTATACATGTGTAAATATATGTTAATTAATTTTGACTTGTACAAGATTCAAAAAATTTTACAACTATTTTCATTTTCTTAAAAGGTATATTTTAATATTATTGATTATTATTATTTTGATGACTTATACAAATTATGGAAAATATTAGTAACATATTAGTTATACACAAATAATTTAAGGGAAATATAATTAAAGAAACACTGTCTTTGCTATAAACATTATTAGATTAGCCCAATTATATTAGTGTCAAAATGTTAAAGCCGTGCAATGACGTTCGTATATATTCCTTACCAAATACTGTTTTTGTTCAGTAATTTCTAAAAATGTATATTATACATGAATGTTCTGGTGGTGAATATTTCTATCAATATGTTTGAAGTATAACTCACATAAAAAACAAATTGTGAAATCAATAGTTTTTTCCGCAATCACTTTTCTGGGAATCTAACCAATTTTTTCAACATTGAACAAAAATTATGAAACTGATTGCTTTGTCAACATAAAATCACTCACATACAAAACGTTTTTTTTTCTGTAAATATATCCTATTATCTGATAACTTTCTCAATGTTCTCAAATTATGTGAGCGAAAAAATAAAATTATGCATAACTGGAAAAATGAACAAATATTTATCAAGTTTCACGTTATAAACCATTTGCCATTGCCTATTTTAGTTAGTAATGGTTACGTTTATAAATAAAAAAAGTGGGGTGCTCTTTTTATTAAACTGGTGAACAAATTGCATAATAAATAAGTAACCAAAAGTTTATATATTAGCTACACTTAGCGATTGTAGATTATCTAACACCTCCTAGCGCCTTAGACTGTACAGTTACAATTAAAAGAAAAATAATCGCAGATTTTAATAACAGCACCCTAGATTTTTTACTGCCGTTTTCCGCAGAGTTATTAAGCACTAATCTCATTGACGGAAATGTAACACAACTAATACTGTTATGATCTTTAACTTCCCTTAATAATTAACTACATTTTTATTAGTTAATTTACTCGGCTTCGCTATGTCAATTAAACGTCGTCAAAACTTTCTGATCTAAAGGAATTAGACGTTAAAATATATTTCAATACATAAATAATAGTAATAAATGGTATTTAATAGGTTAAATGTTACTAAAATTATTATTACATTAATAGAAATGTGTCATACCGTTAATTTCAAATTACTGGAATACTTTGAAAGTTTATTACACGGTTAGCTGTAGGTAGCTGAATAATTCAGCAAACCCTTTTAAGCAACTTTTGATTCATAATTAATTATTTATTTAGTTTCCAAGTTCTTGTTTTGAATAGTTTTTGAATACTAATAGTTTGATAAATCTAATTTTTTAAATTTATTTAGTTTTCAACTACTTCCTCTTGAAATTTGTTTACTGTGAAATAACTTTAATAATAACCGTAAATTTTTCTATTATCCTGAACAGAGATAACAAAATATTTTATAATATTGTTATATTTACTATCGGAACAGTAGATTGTATTGTGTGCTAATACCCAGGTACAGAATAATTTCAGCAGATAAATGAAAATAAATTTATAATAGTTCTTACAAAAATATTGAATTATAAAATTTAAATAAATAGATAAAAGTAATAAATTACTCGATATATGTTAAATGAAACTTTATTTGCTTCTCAGTATTATTTTTTTTTCATTTCTATTATTATCATACCATTATTTATGAACAAGTAATATAAATTTTTCCTTTAGATTTACATCATGTAAAAAGTAGAGCAGGCTAGATATTGTCGCTTTCCACTTTAGTGTTTTCTGGAATAACATTAAGACCATACTGTTATCAAAACAATATCTACAAGTTCTCACGCTTTTACTGTAACCTATTTCATTTTATTATTATTGCTTCAGCGTCTGGGTTTTTTAAAGCTTATGTTTTCTTAAAAATTTTCCTTTGCAATTGGTATAAAAGAATAACACTATTTTGTTTAATGACATTTTTCTCAAATTGTATTTTTTTTAATTGCAAATATAAAATAATTTCTTTTTGTAATAGAAAGCGATGCAAACTGATCTTTTAATAAACTCACACACATTAATAACGTTACCTGGTATAATATTAAATAGCTTGTAGCTAAAATAGGTATTCATTTTAATTTACAATTATAGTTTATTCTGTTAATGTCATAAATTTACAAAATAAAAATAAATTATAAAAGAAAATTTAATTCCGTCCTAGCATTTATTTTAATAACGAATGTTATTCGTTTTAAAGTGTCTGACATCCTTTGCCGGAGATTTTATTCAAAAACCAAACGTGGATCATAAATCATTCATATTTTAAACTTGTCTATAATTTAGCAATGCATACAGTATTCCAATTCATATTAGTAGGCTTTATTTTTCCGGTTAAGATCGCTAAGATACAAATCTCTCTGACCGTGTAAAAAGTTCAGAAATTATATATTTTCTGTGCTTAATCCAAAATAGGTTTACTTTTTTAAGTATGAGAAGTTTTAACAGAAGTATACCAGTGGGATAATTTGCTTAGATATTTCCAAGTACATGACGGGACAATTATTTCGTATCCAATCAGTTGCTTTCCCAACTATGTTTAAAAGTAATATTACTGATTTTTTTTGTTGATTGTTTTTCTAACAGAAAAATAAGAAATTTAAAATGGAAAGGAAAAACTGTAATACTTTTTAACAAAACCTTTATATCCGCTTCTGCTATTATAAATATGATATAGAAGAGACATACAAGTATATTGAAAAATTCGGCGAAATTCTAATCTCTGACAAAAAATGTTTGATTTTAATTCTTTTTATCAAGCCTAAACCCACTTCAGTTATTAAAAATACAATATAGAAGAGATATATATCGAAAAATTCTGGGAAATTTACTACTCTGGGCAAAAATATTTTTTAATCTAATTTTTTTTTTTTATCATGCCTGCAGGCATGAAAAAGTTTTGAATTGAATACAATAATCTCTGGGTTAAAAATAGAAACAAATTTTTTGTCTTCCCTTTATATTAACTGAAGTATTTCAGCATAAAAAATTCACTCCTATATTAAATATATATATATATATATTTTTTATAACTGAGTTGTATTAACAGCATTTTTGGAAAAAACATTTATTTAAATATTAAGAAAGTTCTATAATTAAAATTATAGTTAAATAAAATGGTTAGAAATGACATACAACTTAGGAAATACGGAAAAAATGAATTTTAAGGTGCGTTTTCTGCGTAGCAGATGTTATAAATAACCCACCGAGTTGGTCTAGTGGTAAACGCGTCTTCGCAAATCAGCTGATTTCGAAGTCGAGAGTTCCAATGTTAAAATTCTAGTAAAAGGCAGTTACTTTTATACGGATTTGATATACACTAGATTAGTGGATACCGGTGTTCTTTGGTGGTTGTGTTTCAATTAACTATACATCTCAGAAATGGTCGACCTGAGACTGCACAAGTCTTATACTTCATTAATACCTGAAGTAATACCTGACGGTGATTCCCGGAGGCTAAAAAAAAAAAAAATGTTATAAATGTCTGGCTTTATTCCCGAAGGAGTTGTGGGAAATAAGTAAAGGTATAATTTGCTTCCTTATTTATGTCATAATAAGATTACATTTTGATATTTCCTTTCAATTAATAGTTTTATATTTTTTTTAGTAAATGATAAAATATCAAATTCCACAAACCTTAACCGGGATTTGGATTCAGAATTTTCCTTATGAATGGCAGAAACAGTAACATTCTACCGCGGTAATCGACAGTGAGAAGTAGTCTATGTATTAAACCAACCAATGAGAAAACACATTCAAGTATTATACAGTCCGAGTAGCCGATCTCCGAGACTGAATAGGTAGCCATTCGGCATTTCATGAGGAGATCCTTGGTTCGAATCCCAGTCAGGCATGACATCTCATACGCTTCCAATTTCCACCGGGATATAGCTATTGATGTCCGCTCTTTCATACAAAAACGAAAGAAACTTAAAGTATTATTGAAATTGTTTATTTTGTTTTAACTTATACTGTGTACAACATACAATTTCTTTAAAATAAATATTTTAATACGCTGTAATGGCCCATAGTGTTATATTAACAATGAAAAAGAAAACTTTAATAATAATAATTGACAGCTGTAAATATTAACATGATAGTGAATATAGCAGCAATATTTCTTATAAGTAAACAAATTATTCCAAACACGAGTTTTTGCTACACTGTATTAAGTAAACTTTCTTAAACAGACAAATAACGATATGATCTAACTATTAATAGAAAAGATTTTCATTTTAAAACGCCTCTATTCTTATTTAAGTGACGTAATTATTTTTCTAGTAATATTTCAATTTCATAGGACATTTAAGAAAAATGCAAAAAGAGGGATTTATTATTCATTATTGCATCACTTGTAATGCAATTTTATTTTTAAATCCAATTCTGTTTATAATTTTTTTTGGCTCACAATATGTTTATCTAAAATCGATTCCGAGTAAAAAAGCGCAAGTAAATCGTCTTACAAAAAGCCGACGATAAGGGATTTTTAACGAACATCCTCAATACAACATAAATTTACGGTGAACATGTAAATTACGTACGTAGTTAAATATATAAAGTTCATTTTAAAAACACACTCGAACTAAAGACCACATAGGTACAACAGTTCACAAAGGTTCAATGAAAAATAAATTACAAAATGTATATCATTATTAGACAAAAGTATAATAATATAAAATGCTCATGGAGAAAAATGGAAAGAGGCTAGGCTACTCATCAAGGAATAGAAAGATGCTCATCACATATGTGGTATTCAACCAGCATAAGAGTCATTCAGATTACCCAAGTCTAGCTTGAAAGAAAATTCATGCGATTATCTAACCTCTGCCTATAATTTTAATCGAACCGTTTTATATCTTCACGAACATAAGGTAATTCAAATAGTCGTGTATTTCTCTTCCGTGCGTACCTCGGTGCCTCTGCAATCGATTTCGCCAACTTATTCTTGAAGCATTGTATAATCTCGAGGTTGCTCTTGCTCGTCTTAGTCCTGAGCTCTATGCCATATGTACGTCCAAGCTGGTTTTATAATCACCTTGTATATTAAAAGTTTGTTGGACAGGGACAAGCGTGAATTACTGCCTTACAACCAATAACGTTTCTTAACCTCGTATTTAACTGTTTCCTTTTTTCTCTCACGTTTACTTCCACGTCAAACGACGATCAAGGTAAAGCCAAAGGTATCATGCGCGGTTAGAGAATTGGATGAAAATGCCGTCTAACTAGACCCGGGGGCATTCACCTCTATTCATCGCAAGTGTAATATGACTTGACTTACTCTAATTCACCTTTATTCTCCATCTTGTTAGTGTTAACAACCAGACGCTTATCAAATCAAATACCGATTAGAGCTTGGCTGACATTAATTGAGTCTTCGTCAACAGCCAGGATTCTGTATCACCAGCAAACGAGGCGACGGTGACATGGTCGGGAGCCGGAAGGTCCGCAGTGAAAATTAAGTACAGGACTGGTCCTAAGACAGAGCACCTGATCTAATGTCAACGAATCCAGATAACTCATCGATGCAACTAACCTGGGGAAAAAACCCGTCGAGGTGATTCTGCAATACCAGGAGTTGAGGAAGGCTGCATTTTTGCTTATGGTGCAGATTATGCAGCTAGACCTTGTCAAAGGTCTGCAAAGACCTGCTAAATACCCAAGAAGGCTGCGGAAGAGAACTTCTTCTCTTCTAGGCACTTCGTGATGACACTAACAGCCCTACATATAAAGGTAATTATATAGATAATAATTACATGGATAATAAAGTTTATTAAAAGTGTAGAAGAATATTTTCTTCCAAATCAAGTACTTTATTCAAATATATAATTCGCCAGTATTTTATTTATGAATTTATCGATTTAATTAGATTAATTCATCAAAATTTAAATTATACTATATTAGTTTACCCTTTTGATTTTTGCAGCGTTATTTCTCCTTGCATAAGTCTGTAACGTTAAATTAGTTCTTAGTTTACATATTAACGGTAAACTGTTAAGTTCCAAAAATTTAGCGATACTGTTATCTTAAATATATTCTGAGGATGGATTATGCAAATTTGTTTTTCATTATTATTCAACAGAAATACATTCAGGGATATTGTGAAATTACGTTGAACCACATAAACGTTTGCAAATTTGTATGTTAAAGACGTCTGACCTGAATTTGGATGTGGTATCCCTACAAGCCGACCGAATCCATCAAAATTTAGACAGTTTGAGAAAGAACCAAGTATTGCTTAATATAATCCCAAAATTCATGAATATCGTATTTTAAACAGGCCTACGGGATTTCTATTTTTTCCTTAAATATATATTAAATTAATATTTTTAACAATCTGAATTAGATATTTTTAAATATTCTAATTCACTTAATTAGTTTGCATTGTTGATAGTACTCACACAGACTTAGATTTAATTATTAGACTGTTATAACAAATAATTGTAATTATGTGAAAACAATTTAGGTTGATTGAAGATAAAACAAGACAGTGATTTTGTAAAAATAGTATAATAAGACCATATTCAGTTTTTATATCTGTAGAATTTAAAAAAATTAAAAACAAAATATATGATTATATTCATTTTACTCAAATAATATAATTTATAACCATATTTATATAAACCTAATTCTATTGCTAGTATAATTTAAAACTTGTTCATTTGATTACTTATAATAGATCATTAAATATTTGCATATGTATGTGAATAAATATATATACTCGGGCGCGTGTGTGTAAGTTAAAGTAAGTTAAGTATTATAAAGGTAATTATGACATTTTAATTGGGAATTATAAAACATTTTTGTATGCATCTCTGTTACCGTAATCTAATAACTGAATATAACATGACAGAAGGCACTGTCAAAAATGGCATAGCCCTTCCCAAGAACAATAAAGACCCATACCCAGACTCACTGAAGAAAGTTGGGAGGGAGAGTGGTTTCTCTTAGCCTTCCTCATACAGCGAGCAGCAGAATTCACTAGCTTACAAAAAATTAAATTAAATTACAGCTTACCAAAATTCAAATGAAATACACTAGTATGACGAAATATTTCATTCTCTTTACTTCAGAAATTGACTTTTTTTTCAAAATTACTAAATCTGAAGCCCAATTTTGACACCAACTTGTAAGTTACTTACAGGAATCATAGTCAATAGGAAAACTAATACAGACATTGTAATTAAAACTTTATGTACCTTTATCTGATAAGTAACGCATTATTTCCTCCTCAAAGTTGAAAATAATTTGTAACACTACAAGCTAATGACGATAAACCAAAACAATTTAGATGACTTGATTTCAGTGATGAATTTATAACTTAAATTTTTAAATCTCTTACACTTTCTATCATCAGATTCCGTTTTTGTATTAAATTTTAAGAAAAAATTATATTTGTGGTTGATATATTGCAATTCATTTCATGTAAATCGTGTTAAAAGTATACATAATAATAAATTTTGCAATTTGTTTCTCCAAATTCTAATTTATTATAAACATATTTGGTTTATCTTATATCATTGTAATCAGGTTGCGAAGACGTGCTGCGAATTTTTTTCATATTTATGTAAAATTTTATGCGTATAAAAATAGTTAAGACCGAGCATATATATATTCAGTATATATGTTCGGTCTTACAAAAAAAATATTTATATATATATATATACATTTTTTTCTTAAAAAACAAACAATACGAGAAGAAAGATATCTAACAGGAAGATAAAAGGGCTGAATCCTCAGATACCACTAACAAGAAATCGGTTTTGAATTAAAATATTTGTCCCATTTTGCAATGTACAAAAACGGACTACACTAAATCTATAAATATAACAAAATAAAACTAACGTTAACGATAATAAAGTTAATAATGAATGTAAATTAAATTAAATTGAAAATGGTCAACAATATGAAATTATGTCATCTCAGAAATATACTGGATATAAATGTAACAAATGAGTAAAAAAATACAAAAACTAAAAATTAAATCTGTAATAACTGTGCTAAAAAGTACTTGTAAAAAAATTGATTTTATTTCTTTACTAAAATAAAGTAAATCTTTTTTTCGTTTTTCCTTCGAAAAGAAATTTAAAATCGGTTCTCCTAACGAAACCATAAGTAAATAATATGTTGAAATATCACATCACATGAGAAAAAGGCATCCAATAACGACCATCCACAAAAAAAAAAAAAAAACACAGTAAAAGATAATAACAGAAACGTCCATATTAATAAATATAGCAAAAATTAAGATCCAGTAAAAACTCTATGTCAAAAGTGCTGTCATCACTGAGTTCTTATCTCATCCAATCTACGGACCATAACACATTCAGCTCTCACGAGATGTTTTATATCAAATAGAAAATAAACACCGGCAAATAAAAAAACGAATGAAAACAGCTGTGAACAGTAATAAACAAACAGTAATAGCGTTAAAACAATAGTAACAAGAAATAACGGTAAAACAAAACAACAAAAAAATACAGGAAAACAGAGTGTCTTTAACGACCATCACTAAAGTCCAGCACATGAATGCTTTTCATGAGCGAGAATGTCATTATCGCTCTCTAGCAGGTTCAAAGCAAGGGGATTTACATGTCTATTTAGCTTAGCCATATATTTAGAACTGAAGAGATCGATCATCCATACGATCCCCACGTATTCATAATATTTCAGAATTCCTGACGAACCAAAGGCGGTTGAGCCAATTTCCTCAAAATCTTGTTCTGTAACCTTCTGATCTTTTAAGGTCAAATAAAGAAAAAAACATTAACCATAGAAAGGTTTCTCCCTAGATAAATTACTCAATTTAATGCAAATTGTGTGACGTATGGCGGTCAACGTGTTGGAAAATAAAATTTCTTAGCCTAATAGTTTTTAAATATTTTTATTTTATGAAGAAACAGGAAAGAGTTTGGAGAAGAAACATTTTTGGGATGTAGATGAATATTTACGACTTTGAATGCAGGTAAGACGTTGATTTAAAAGGTTGGTGTGGTATAGAAGGACATGAAAACACGTCCACTGATAAGTTACGAATACATAATTATGAATAATTTCAATTAATTTTAATATGAAATAGTTAAACTATAATAAAAAGCATATAAAAAATGTATAATTACTATTTTTTTTTATTTTATATTTTTGGATACGTTAAAAATTTACAAAATTAAGTCTAATTCATCTATAAATTTTTAACCTTTGCATGTTCATGCCAAATTAAAACTATTATCAACAATTATGCAATCCTTAATTTTCCTATCTCAAAAAGAAAAAAATAATATTTTATTTTACTCATAAGATTGTTTTTTTATTTAAAAACGTCAATTTTATTTAGTTATTGTACTTTTATCTGTTTGTTTTAATCTAAAATACCGATAGCATATATAAATATAACCCATATGGAAAAAATCCGTTTGCGTAAAACACAAAACTAGAATTATTTCGACATAGTTTTGGTAAAAATAAGAAAAGGAATACAGAGTAGATCGATATAGAAACAGTGTCCATAGCGTGAGCTAATACTGTCTGGAATGCAGAAATACATGTTTTTTTTTATCCGAAGATCTCCAAATAATTTTCTTCAAATTTGTATTTGAAATACTTAAAAATTATGGAAAAATATTTATCTTGATTGTTTAATATATCTTTCACTTAAGTTAAATGGGAAAACTTACACCAAGATTATTTGGGTAACTCCTGCTACTAAATGAAAAAACCATCAATAGTGTGAAATTTTAAATTTGAACATACATGAATGAGTCGTATTTTAAAACTCCTCATTTTTATTTTCAATTATTCGGATTACAGTTGAAAAAGCGTTTAATTTTAACAATTTACAATTATCATAGAAGACCTTTCTACCTTTGTATCGATCTATTAATATCTTGACTCATTCTTGCATTATCTCATGTAAAATAAAAGAATGAGTAAAGAGAAAAGATAGATTATTGGCGAGGAAGATTTAAGGGTAGAAGAAAGACAACTCATAGAGCTTTGTCTATTCTCGAGAAGATAATATATGCGCAGATCTCAAAACGGATTTCCATACAAATTTGTGACTGAATTCCTCTTCATCATTCGTATGCAATCAATGCCATGCTATTATATTAGAGATTCTATTCAAAATTATTGTAATGTAATCACCCTATATGAGCAGTAGTATACATGTAGATTGCATTACGTATGTGAATATATACATTTATAAACATATAAATATAGTCTGCATAAGCTTGGCTGCGTTATGTTTATCGTGTATTAGTGCTCTTATAACAACGTGAACATGAATTCATGCACGTACTTTATACTCCAATGAACTATATTTTATTTGATATAAAGATTATTTTGAATGTTTTAGCCAAGACCTTTTCTTTAATCTACTATTTTACTAATTAATTTTCTGAATTATGCTTAGTTAGTCAGAAATTCCTGAAGATATGGAAATAGATTTTATTAATTTAAAAAGAATGTGTGTGTATATGTCTGAGTTATTAACTACAACAAAGCAATTAATAATTCACTTACTCATATGCAAAGGTTATCCCTTCAGATTAATTTTCACATCTTCCACCCGTTTACAAAAACATAACTAATAAACTTTTAAAAAAATAATATTTTTTTTATTCTATACTTCAAAGCAAATAAAATGATTATAAAGCCGTAAAACGGGAGTAATATATAATGAGAATTTAGATGTGGAGATATTTTAACTCTTTATAAATACCATAATTTTTTAGCTCCACCACGGAATCAACCGATTATTATGTAATTATTCTGTCAGTTTCTTGAAAAATTATTGTCTTATACATTTAACTTTTTAATACGACATCAAAAACATATTCTAAATTACTTTTTAATCAACAAAATGTGATAATAATCAGCTCAATTTCACTGCTGTATTACGATACCCATTTTTAACATAAAATGTAATTAAAAACAATAATAGAAAACGATTATCATCCCCAGTCGCGGATTTGCACGCACCTGCAAATTTTTCCGAAAATTTCCAGTAAAATCAAAATTTATTCCTCCCATTAACTTATCACGTGACGTAAGTGGTCTCTGTGAGTACGGTCACCCGCTTCAACATGAGTTTCATGAATCATGGTGCATTCATCCCGTACAATTAGTATTTTCCAAGAGGACCATTTTTACGCATTGAACAAACTGACTCTTGTCCACATGATACATTTAACGGCAATTTAAAAGTTGAATGATCGATCCTACCACTAGAGCGAGCAAGGAGTGTCGCAACGATGTCTGACGATGCTACACCGAGGCCAAGCTACCTGTCGTCTATCGATCATATGCTAGAAGTAGATTAATCAAAAAGGTTTTCCCAGTACCTCCAGGAGTATCTAAAAAGAATACTTATTCTGAAACTGATGGAAGCAAATGCTTAGTGCTAATCTGGTTCTAATTTAGAAAGATTAATATTTATGCACTCTTGAAGTTCACTGATATTAAAAGCATTTCGGAACATTGTATCATACGGGTTTTCATTACCTTGTTCATCACAAATTGCGACGGTATGCCGAAATCACATAAATACTTTTAACCAAGACTTACTACCTTATCTTTCAAAAAGACCTCTGCTGAAAACAACTCTATTGAAAAATATCTTGGGAGCGGCTCTCCATAAGAAAGGACCAACCCGCTCCTTTTATTACTATTTATGCCCCCTCATTATTTACATGTTTGAATTGTTTTTCATCTTAATACAGCCTATGATACTCCGGATTACATAATGAAGCTACTGTTAAAAATCGGTAGCGATTAGTTTAGCGGTTCTCAAAGCTTTTACTAACATATAAACAAAATTTCATCTTTATATAATAAAATACAGTTGTTATTCTGTAATTCGAAAAAAAATATATCGTCCAATGAATAATCAAATATTTATCACAGAAACAATGTACCATGTTACCTAAGGAATCGAACACAACTGCATTAACCTAACTACTATACTTGTATCAAAGGAACGAATTAAAAATGTTGGATATTCAATAATTAACAGGTATCGGCAGCATGCACTCTCGTGATTAATTAGACTAAAATGTGAAAAAAATTGTTGCGTGAAGCGCAACATATCCGCCGCCTAGCGAACAGTAAACATACTACGTATGAACGCTTGAAGCATCACCTTATCAGCTTTTTTATTGTTGTAATTAATGTTTTATCGAGATTAAATGTATCTAACAACCTTTGCAATTATGCTAAGAAACATGGATAAACATTTGGCTGCGATTGATCGAGTTGTTATTTTGGTTTATCCCGACCAAAAAAAAACCTCTTTTTCTTTATGTAATAGTATGGATATAGATAAACTGTTAAATATAGCAAAAAAAAGATAAAATATCACGACCAACACAAAATAGTTGAAGATATTTCTATCCGGAGATACACGTCAATTAGAGAAAACAAAAAAAATTATGATAATGAAACAAACAAAATATTAAGAATCACAGGAATATTTTTACAGAAGAAAATTTATAACCCATAATCGTTGAATAATGTTTGAAAACATTTTCCAACTACAACGTATTTCCCGCATTATTATTTGATAAGTTAAAACATCAAGAAGTAAGGCTTTCTTAAAATCCAACTCTTTAACATAGCTCATACTTTAAATTTGTTTTTCATGTTTTTTTTTTTTTTTTTTACAATCAGTTATCCATTTTCTTTATAGTCATCAAATATCTAAGTATAAATTAACTACGTCAAAGCTTTTCTTACGATAGCAATCAATGTAGAAAAAAAGGGAAGAAATAATAATAAACATAAGTAAATAAGAGTTTATTTTTATAAATAATAGCAGTACTCATTTTTTGCTACAATACTAAATACAGAGTAACAATCAATCTACTAACAAATTAACTTACTTAACTTCCATACTAAATTTTTTCTTCTCTTTTCCAGATAAATAGATCATATCGTAATTACTTAGTAAAACTAGAGCATGCGGGGAAATCACTCAGTTATAGAAAAGCTTTGAAATCAATATTCCATATTTTTTTAGGTTATTTAGGTGCAACATATTGTGTGTGTATGTGTGTGTGTGGTCACACTCATCTACTCCACCTCTTTCAATCTGTCTCTCTGATTAAACGAATGTGTGTGCGAGTGAGTAAACGAGCGTATTTCATTTCAGGTCATTAGTCATTTTCTCCTTTATATTTGAGCATGGAGGTTTCTTCATCGTCAGTAATTCGTCTTTCACAGTGGTCGAGATCGTCTTTATATCTTATCAGTTTCTTCTTTTTTTCCTAACCGTTCCCTAATCCTTCATCATTAAAGCTATCCTTTTCAAAAATATTCTATCTTTTAAGTTACAATTTACAAGTTATTTGCACTTATAATTCTCAAGTCTAATATAAAATATATTAATTTAAAATATTATTCAGGTGTAGTTAAATCTAAAAAAAATATTTTCAAATAACACTATCCAATTTTGTTAACACTTAACCCAACTACCATAACAGGTTAAATTTATTTAGCCGTATGAAATGGTAAATACATTAGATAATATAATATATAATATTTAGAAAAAATAAATACAATTTAAACTGTGTTTAATCATTAAAACAGACGAAAAATAAAAATAGGATTTGTATAAGTTATAAAAGTTAATTATAAGTATGTTAATAATGTTAAAGTTAAATTGTCACAGAATTTATGTTTATAACTAAGAAAATATAAATTCGTAATTGGTAAAGTTTATTACCAGAGTTAATATTTAAAACATTTTGTGTTTTATTAAAATTTGTTAATAACAAAACTTAATTCAAGAATTATTATTTTATAAGTTTTAACTTAACTTTTCTGTTTTATGTAGTTTAAGCGTAAACACTATTAACATATATAGACTTAATAAATTTTTAAATAAACATGTTAAACGACTCTAATTTATTTTATTATTTTTTTTTTTACGAAGACTAAGTTAATTATTTTTTATTAGAAGTGTATATAAAATTAGTATTTACATAACAAGTAAATTACTTTATACCCTTGAGCTTTCTTAATATTAATCGAACTTTATTTTCTTTGTCGTTAAAGGTAATAAAAATAACTGATAACGTAGTACTCCTTAGAGTAACATTTTACAGTTTTTCTAAGACATAATAAATCGAATCGAAAAAAGTTAAGTTATCAAAGAATGTTTAAAAAAAAGAAGCACGTTCAGAGACAGGAAATGGAATAATTTCTGAATTGTTATTTGTTATAACTTAGTAATTTGATCATGTCTATTCTTCTATCTTAAGTGAAAAAGCTATATAAAGCATTTTAAAATGATCAAAAAGGTGATCTGAGAAATTCATAATATATTATATAACTTACAATATAAAAAATTTAACACTAGTACGTATAGAAAACGTAAGAGATATTTAGGAGGTTTACATTTTGCCGTTCATCAAAAAATAAATGTAATCGTTACAATAAAGAGAAAAATAAATAATTTAAACACCACTATATGATTTTTTATTCTTAATTTCCTACTTACAAATATAAGTTACCAAAGAAATAATTAACATATTTTGTGTTTCATTGAAATTTTATTATTTATTTAAAAATTAAAATCCAAAGAGATAAAAACACTGAACGTTTCCTACAGTTTAGCTATAAGTAACACAAAAAGATTGTGATTATTTCTTTTGTAGCTTCTCCAGATGTTTGTAAAAGGTCGTTATTTCTAAATAATCTTCTCCCCTGCCAGCAATCTTTAAGCTCATTTTTTACCTACAGCTTTTTCCATTATTGTCATTAATATCGACAAAGTACTTTCGGTTTCTTGACCCGATACTGAACACTCCAAATTGTTTTATCTCTATTTCATTGATCTTCTACATACAGAATTACAATTTTGATCTCCTTCTTGATTAGATCAAATCTATATATCTTCTTTTAAGTTTTACCTGATACTTTTTGAAGTTTTAAATTTTTTATTATCTTTTCTAGTAAAATAATTCCAGATTTAACGTAACAGCTGACAATCCCACACACAAGCTACAAGCTTATGTGTCCGTATCATCAAGCAAACAAAAAACAAAAAAAGGTAAAGGATTGCGCAAGCCAAATCACTTTCGGTTACCGAATTGGTTGATTGTGTAATGAATGGCTTTAATCAAAATTTGAACCCTTATTTCTGATAAGAATAAACTTTAATTATTCATAAAAATAAGATGAGAAATGACGTGTTAAATAATCAACTTACACCATTTCTTGTTATCCTGGAAATGGTTCTTTTGAAATGTAGTAATAAAAAACAACAAAAAAATAGAGAAAACATAGAATAAATGAAATATTATCATTAGAAAAAAGATACTTTTTTTAAACTTCGTCTTTAATAATTTCCTATTAACAAGACATGCAGAAAAAATACTTTATGAGAAAGGTATGTAAGTTTAACTTTTATTTAAGAAATAATAAACTGTAAAATTAATTTGGGGTCATTATATTATTCAATTGAATTGGTCCATAAATTTGAGTATTATTGGTTAAATTAGTGCTGCTACCTGTTTCCCCACTATACCTCTCTTAAGTAGTACCAAAACTTCAAAATTTAATAATCAATCGACCGGATTTTTAACTAATCAGATAACAATTAAAAAACAAAAAACTGTCAATGATGTCTCTAAAATTTCCCGTCATCTTGATTAAACTTAAAGTTTAATGGTTTCCCCAATTGCAATGTTAAAATTATTTTTATCCTTAATTTTTTTAATTATTTATTCCTTTTTTATTTATTCAGTAATTTATTTCACTAGCTAAAAAAAAAAAAAAAAAATGCATTCAGTATTACTTATACCGGTAAATATTTACAAAACTTCCCACAGAGTAAATAATACACTAAGATACTCTAACGTAAGGTAAAGTAAAAAAAATACCTTAAATGATGAAAAAAAGTGATTTATGAAAAAAAATATATATTAGAAAAACAGACAAATTAGGACTTTTGTATCTCTGTAATGTATTAAATTAATTTACTTTTATAAAGAAAGTTTTTCGTTTCAGAAAAGAAATTGTTTAGAAAGACTTAATTGTAAATTACTTAAAAAGAAATTAATCTAAAATAATAACCCTCACCATCTTAGTAAAGATTAAAAAGTTAACGTCTCTCTTGTAACGTCGTAATTATGTATAAATAAAGAATTTTAAAATTCATCGCTTAAAATAATGAAATATCAAAAAAGAACCTGCAGACCTCTACATTTCTGCATGGGTTAAATATTGAAAAATGTTTCCATAACACTTTAATTATAGATTAAAAAACCTTTAGATCAATTGATTGGAACAATAAAATCTTTTTAAAAAGATTATAAAACTGAAACTTTTAAGGGTAGAAATACAACAAAAAAAAATCCGAGCACTTTTTCTGACTTTCAGGGATATCTTCTTTCTGTAACATATATAGGTTGTTTCATTTTAATCGCCCCATGCGATTTTCTCCTAAACTACGCAATACAAAAGAATAACATAAACAAAAGTTATTCAGATTGGAGAGGGATACATCTTGGTGATCTTGGATTTGAACTTGAGCTTGACCGTTACTTCAAGGTTAATACTATTTTCAACTGGAATGACTTACTTTTGAGCCTACCTACTAAAGAGCAGAAAGGTTTACATTGGAATATGTAGTTTACATTGAAAATTACGTGTTAAATAATCATCTTACACCATTTCTTGTTATCATGGAAAATGGTTCTTTTGAAATGTAGTAATAAAAAAACAAAAAAATAGAGAAAATATGGAATGAATGAAATATTATCATTAGAAAAAAGATACTTTTTTTAAACTTCATCTTTAATAATTTCCTATTATCAAAACACATATGACCTTGGATCTTTTTTTGAAGGTCATATGGCTAACCATCAGAGATATAGTGTTATAAGATAGTTTAAAGCCATTTTTAAGCTCTTTCCAATAGTTTTCGAGATAAATGGTCTGGAATATAAATATTTAGGAATACTGTATGACCTTTAAAAACGTGTAACTCGTATAACTCTACCACCCGTATAACACCATCTGTGATTGTTAGCCGTGTGACATTCAAAAAATATCCAAAGTCATAAGCATGACCACATATTCCAATGTAAAATGTTTTGCTCTTTTCATCGGTAGGGTAAGAAATATGTCATTCCATTTGAAAAAATCATGTTAACCTTGAAGTAACAGTCAAGATCAAAGTTCACCATACCAATCTGAGTAACTTTTGTTTAGGTAATGTTTTTGTATTGTGCGTATTTTCCAAAAAAAAAAATCACCTTGGGCGATTAAAATGGAACACCTTGTACAGCGTAAAAATGAGGAAAGTAAAACAAGTTAACACTTATTTAATTTTGTGAACAGGTTTGTAATGATGTTGTTACAGAAGTTCTGGATACGGTAAGGTACGTTATATAAGGAATGATAATATTTCAAGAGCTTTTTAAATATTAACTGGGTGATGAACTAATTTATTAAATTAATTAGAAACGGTTTTCTAGTTTCTAGAAGCCAAACTAAAACCATCTAAATAGCAAGTAACATTATTATAGTAACATAATTGCTAAAACTTTATTTATCATACTTAAAAACAACTTATATATAGTCCTCAAAAACTAATTTAACTCTTAAGAATTGCAGTATCTAAATTTGTTTAAAAGTTTTTAAGAATGAATGAAACGTTCTCCTTTTTAGAGTTTTATTCGCTCGATACGGTAGCCAATATATTAAAAAAACTTTGTTTCTAGTAATAATAAAGCTTTAATTTTTTTTTAAATTAAACATTTTCAAAAGCAGAGCTTTAATATATTAGAAAAAAAGTGATTTAAGAAAAAAAAAAACATTAGAAAAACAAAAACAAATTAGGAACTTTTGTATCTCTGTAATGTATAAAATTAATTTTCTTTTATAAAGAAAGTTTTTCATTTCAGAATAAAAAATTGTAAGAAAAATTTGCTAAAAGTTCATTTAAGCTATCATGTTAACGGAAAGAACCAATTACTTCCTTTATAACAAATGAACGCTAATAATACGTTGGCTACATATACTGAGTATTATAGGCAACGTGTAAAAACTAATTATGTAACTGCGTTTGACGTCCAAACCATTCCGTAAAATTTAAAAAAAAAAAAATATATATATATATATATATATATATATATATATATATATATATATATATGTGTGTGTGTGTGTGTGTGTGTGTGTGTGTGCACTCGCAGTTTAACTAGTATACAAATACGTTTTAAATACGTAAGTTATAAAGTACAATTTGCTTAAGTGCGTCATTATTCAATTGAAGAAATTAATAAATCGTATATAAAAATACATTAAAAGAAAAAACGGATGGTAATAAACTTTTAATAGTGATTATAACCAACTTAAACATAAATTCAACAGATTTACGCTAACAAGCACACACAAAAACATAAAACCACATGCATATTCACAACAAAACGCATACACCTGAAACCAAGCAATATTGAATTATATACCTCACAAAGTCTACAAACAGAAGACCAGCAGTACAATCTACGACCGAAAAAAATATGCAAAGTAAAGAAAAAAGATATCCTAAGCTAAAACTAATTAATCCCTCTTTATGCCAACACAATATAAACGAATTATAAAGCAAGATACGGCCATAAACCAAAATATGGCGTAATTAAACCTAAAGGTGCTTTCGTTAAAAACCTAGGTTATAAATTTTTGCCTAAAATATTTATTATTTTTTGTTTTTCTCCGTTTAGATATTTATTGGACCCATTTTTGGAAAATTACCGTATACAGGTGGCTCATATCCACTGGAATGTATCTGCAGGTGATCTATACGTGTCCTTTATTTTGTAGGTTGAAATTTTTTCAATGTTTTCTATTGAAAAAAAAAAAAATACTGTGTTTTATATGAAAATGTAGCATCAATTTAAAGCGCTTTATCTCGAATAATATGCCGCCTTGGTTCAATTCTTCGGTTAGGTTTAATTATTCTAAACATTTTATTATTCGCAGGTTCATTCAAATAAATAAAAATTTTTATTTCGTTTATAATATAAATAATCTTTATTATAATCTTTGAACTTTTAATTCATATATATATGTAACATTATTGTGTTGATTAATTAATATACATTCATAATCAACACATGTTTCTGAAAGATAAAACAATACTAATTAACCATAGAGCATTTGACAAATTTATTAATAAGAATAACAAAAAAGTAAAAATTTTTAAAAAGAAAAATGTTGAAATTTATAAAGTAAAAAAAACGAAAATTTTTCTTTTTGCAAATAAAAAGGAGGAAATGATACCTGAGTTTTAACAGTTTCCTATAAAAAAATTGTGTTTTGTAAGAAAATATAACAGCGATTTAAAGCGCTTTGACATAAATAAAATTCTCCATTAAAAATATGAATTCAGTTTATCCTGTCGCCAAAAGTTAATGCTTTCAGTAAAATAAAAAAAATTTAAAAAAAATATATATATATATAACAATAAAAATTCAAAAAATAACACTTTTTCATAAAGTTTATGAAAAATTCAACAGTAATCAGAATTATAAAAGTCGATTATTTAAGGTAACGAATCTAATGTTTCACATTAGACATGTTTAATTTAATGGACATTAAAAAGACATTTAATGATAACTCTATATACTGTATACTATGACTATATACTTTAGTATGAATTTATATACGATAATGATGACTATATATCGACATTGCAAGTTTATTTTATATTTATTTTCTACCTTACTCCCTTAGGTGTTCTACATATTCTGAGACCGTCTTGAGTTTAATGAATGCAATTTGATCTTTCCATTTACGTATTTCCTTTTTACACCACTGCCCCATTATTTCAACCAAGATCCTATCTGAGGTTTCATTTTAAATAAAAAATTTAAACACTTTTAGTCAAAATAAAAAAGCTTATTCAATAAAAACTTATGTAAATTTTTTTTTTTTTTAATTTTATATTTAATAAAATATTTTTACATAAAATATCACATTTTATTTTATATTCCCTAAAAATGGTGTAAATACATAATAAACATGGATAAGAATTAGGTGTATCCATGTTATATATGTAGTGATTGAAATATTTTAATTAAAATTAACAAGGAATAAATAAATTAAAAGTAAACTTAATTAATATTTTAAATATTGATAAAATAGAAGAACTTTACAGTACTGATGCAACTAAACAATATTTACTATGATATAAACTTTGTGGGAAATTAAAATTAGGCAGATGTTACATGTACAGAAACAGATATGAAAAATTTGGTTTTTTTATTAAATAGATAAATTAATGAAATTCTTAAAAAGTAAATAAATAGATAGCAAAGTAAAAAATTAATACATGAATTATACCTAAATCGAAGAACAGTAATGAAAATAAGATAAGCACTAATTATTTAGACCTAGGAACAAAAGTAAAGAAGTGTTTATGTTTATTTCTAACCCTGTTTAAATGTGTGTTGAAGATATGTAGAAATATTTTCTAGATCAGTGTAGAAGGAAAAAATATAATTTGTAAAAGATCCATTGATGACATTCACTCTATTACTTGTACATCATGTTTTATAATTTGTGCTTCATATTTACGAGAAAAATCAGTCAGCATATTCTACATCACGATTCCCCCCTGAGGGGAGAAGATCCCGCCTCATAGCATGTCAGGTCGCTACACCACCCTCTCCATTCCAGCATATCCTATAGATCATTTCAAGGTTAGAACATGTTATATAGAACGCAGATGAAAATTTTTATTAAGAAGCCAAAAATACTGATACTAAGATACAAGCCAATAAACGACTACTTCAAAAAAGGATAAATTGTACTAAAAAAAATACTACAGAATGTATAAAATCAATAAAAGATATAAACAAAATATTGCAAAATTAAAATTAATTAAAACCTAAAATAAAAATGGCTAATCAAGCATTTAATACCAAGAAATGGTTATTATTTAGAAAGTAGAGCTAGACAGGAGGAATCCTTTTGTAAGTGTATTCTTTGGAGTGTACATCTAATTGAGTGTGAAAAGTGGATATTAGAAAAAGGAAAAAATAAACGCTAGAGGAATTTAAAGTAACGATGTAGAGTAGACTGAAAAAAATGGAGAGATTGGAAAATGAAGACAGTGAACGAGAATAGTAGCCTGAACAAAAAACTTCAGAATAGTTAAGCCAATACTGGTGAGAATATGTGATACAAAGGCTGATTAAAACAGTGCTAAAAGGCTCAGTAGAAGATGTGTAGAAGAGAAATCGGAAATGACCAATCAATCAAGAAGAAAAAAGAAAAAGAAATTGAGTACGTTGAAAACTACAGTTAGGTATAGAAGCGAATGGAGAGCGAAGAACACTAACAAAACTGTCAAACACACACACATACACACACACACACACACACACACACACACACACACACACACACACACACACACACACACACACACACACACACACACACACACACACACACACACACACACACACACACACACACACACACACACACACACACACACACATTTAAAGAAAAAATATATATATATATTTAATTAAATAAAATTGGAAAAATAAATCATGTTTTCATAAACTAATATTATCTTAAATTATTTCTATTAATAATTAATAAGTATTAATATTTCCATTACTATACAAATTTTGACAAACTTGTAATTAAGGAGAAATGGTCTTAACAATAACTGAAAGGCAAATTGTTCAAGTTTATTTAATTTTATAGCCACTGGACTCAATTTTCAGAGAAGTAATTGATATTTTGTGTTTATTAACATATATGTAAATGCCTTACAGGTGCAAATTTAGCATATACATTATTTATTATTTAAAGCTAATATTATATAAGTTGAAACATTAATTTAATTTTAAAATATAACAACTTTATTACCATAACAAAAAAGAAGCAAGCTAATAATAATAAACATAGTTTTATAAATTTTATTCTGCTTCAAAAATAACAATATTAATAATCAGAATGTAACCATCTCTAGAAAAATGTAATTTTGTCATCCTTTAAAATTTTCCCCAATATTGTTATTTAAAAATAATTATTAATTTTATTTCTAATAAGGTTTGAAATATCCTTTTTTGATGTAGAACCAAAATCTACAATCACTTTCTTCTCAAGAAACTTTTACCAAAAAATGCACTGAAAAAACAAAATAATTTGAGAGAGGGCTATCCAATGAAGAACTCTCCCCACAAAAACGATAAATAAATGATTATAATAGCAGTAAACCCATGATGAAACACATACTTATACTAACTACTACAATCCAGTAAATGCTCATTTAAATCATAAGCACTGTTGTCACTGGGTTCTACAATGTGTCCAATATATGGAACTCATGTGCCTAACTCATTCAATTCACACGCAATGCTTTTTAGCAATCAGAAGATTCTCATGCACATATGAACACAGGTTGATAAACGAAAAAATTAAACACAGACATAAATTAAAGGCTGACAAAATAAGTGAATATAGGTAAATGCTAAGCAAGAATATGACAAAAAAGGAATAGCTACATGACAAACAGAAAAGAATAGTTGCAAATAGGTATCAACAATGGCAAAAGTATAGTAACAATCAGGTAAATGCACAAGGTACAAAAAGTACCAAAAAAATATGGAAATAGACTTCAATGAACATCATTAAGGTCCAGCACATAAATCCTTCTCAATCATCTAACGTCATCACCATTGTCTAGCAGGTTCAGAGGAAGGGGAAAATACCTCACTACTCAGCATAATAGATGGGAAATGGTTGATCTCACCCCTGAGTATACAGGATCCCCAGTTATTCAAGTTTTTCAGAATTCTTGATGAACCAAAATGGTTGGTCACTTTCTTCAATATCATTTTCTGTCACCTTTGGATCACTTTAATATTGATGTCACTAGTCACCACCCAGAGCTGAATAAAATAGTCCATATCGATTTTAAAAAGGTGTTATATAGAAGGACCTTGTTAGAGACAACTGAAAACCCCTACCCATTATCCATCCCAACCCCGTAGGGGAAGACTGCTTCCAGTCACCACACCATCTACCCTGTTCATAGCCCTGATCTACCCATTAGCCAATACATACAGTTTAATTTCTAGTCAATCACTTTCTTGTTCACCAATACATGATCTCTTCACATCATAAGCTAATTTAGGTATAAGCCAATGTATCTCACAGTAATTGTAAGTGAAATTTCAATGTTTTCCAAGTAAACAGAAGAGCAGTCTCCTCTTCTAGTTGTAAAAGTAAGGTGAGTAAATTTCGACCGGACTGATTTCCATTAGTGCAGCCACTTACTGATTGCATCCAACACAGACAAAAGCTTCTCTGAGCTACAATCCAGTCATTGTAACTGCTAAGATCACCCTATCAACTGCATACATTGTAATTGCAACAGATCCTAGATAAGGAAGATGGAACATTAAAAATTTGGAATAAAACCGGTCGCAATACCAAGCCCTGTGGCACTCCTGAGGCATTTTTAAAAAGTTAGATTGATTCTGATTATACCTAACCTGCCAGAATCAACAATCTTAAGTAACTTCACAAAATCAAACAATAAGGTTGAGAAAGGCAAGATTTCAATTTGAATGGCAGACCTGGTAATCAAACCTTGTTGAAGTCCTGTTTAAAATCGCCACAGAGCAGAACCTCTTTCTCTCGAGACATCTGATAATAACATATAATAATTTTCTGTGAGTTTTCTCTACAATTCAGTGACTGCTTCTAAAATCAAACTGATGGTCGGGTATTTCATCCTCACATTCCAAAATAGCCTTTGAAGGAAAAGCCTGTCGAAGATCTTAGATAAAATGACCAGGAAACTAACTGACCTGTACGAAGAAACTTATTATGAGGGTTTACCTGGCTTTAGGATTATCACCAACTGACATGACTTTCCATTCAAGAGAGAAGTGTATTGTTCAAAGAATCCCATTAAGCAAGTTTCTTATATATAAAAACAGCTGAAAACAGATGCATAAATCATATCTTATGAATTATAGTCAGTCACAGGAGTACTATGGAGAAACACACCACAATAAACATAAAGTAACACTTAATTCAAAAGGTCAAAATTTAATGGGTAAAGCATTAGATATAACTCAAAGGAAGGTAGAAATAATGCTATTGAATCATTAGGTTTCTATATAGTATCAAACAATATACTCAGACACGATCAACCACACCCTATTTGGACACATTTTACCTCCATTCTTACAAGAATTGAATTTCCAAATATTACAACTATTAGGTTTTTCTCAGAATAAAGAGACTGAGTAAACAAATATTTATTTTAAAATTTGCCACTCCATATTTTAAGAAATCAAAATATATGATATAGAATGTTTCTGAAATGGGACATGATAAACATACAATGGATAATGTTGGAGTAGATGTTAAAAGAAAAGCTGATAATCCTGTAACTAAGAGTTTTGATAGCTCTTCAAATTTTTTGAAGGCTCAGACAGAAAGCAAAGTTTATGAATTAAAAATTGAAGAAAATATCATATTTGGTGTAAAAACAACACACTTTTTGTCCTTCGTATTTTTTGTATTATGCAATTTAGGCAAATCACTTGCCTAGGAGTTATGTTTGAGAGGAGGGTGTTATGTATCAACAGCCCTGGATCGTAGAATTGTCACCACTACACCTAAAGATAATATTTGGTCCAGAAAAATCTACATCCATTAAGAAACAAAATGTAAATGCTAAACATTTAAACATCAAAAGATACATAACCACATTATATGATAACTGTTTAGATGTCCCGGGTTCAAACCAAGTAGGGCAAGGCATTTTTCATACACTATAAAATTTCATTTGGACTAATAACCACAGCACAGCCACAGTTGAGCCCATCATCTCGTAGAAAAAAATTCTTAGAAGGAGCTGTACCAATCTCTACACATCCACTTTTGGAACTTCTTATCTTCAATGTCAACTTTGTAAAATTCTTAATAACCACCTTCTATCCAATCACAGAAATATCTTCAATTGCTTTACAGGAATCAATAAATTGCTTTATAGGTCAATAAAAAATTAAAACAAATGAAGTACTAGCGATGTTCTTAAAATCTCATGAAAAGTATATTATTATATTTTATGCTAATGAAATTGATTCATTCATTACTTGTTACTCAAGAACAAATTGTTGGATTTTTACTGGCAACTTCAATTATAATAAAGGCAATACAAATCTAAAAAAGAATGTATAAGTTTGATCTACATACCCAAACATAATTAATAAACTTAATATGTTTTAATTTGTTAAATATTTTATTAAGTTTATTGTTAGTTAAATCAGTTATAATAATTACTGCTATGATATGTTAATTTATTACTTGTGTTTATTACTAATGTTAATTATGATATATCATCTTCTATGTTAATAAATTATTTTGTTTAATCAATGTTCTGGTAGCTGTATAAGGAAAACATGAAGTTAAATAGTAATTTTTATGATTCGCTCTATGTCAATATTTAAACTTATGAGTTATAATTTATTTATATATTTTAAAGATTCCATTTAATTTTACACGTTTTTTGTATGTTAAAAATACAGACATTTCATATTTTTAATATAAAAATACTGATTGGTAGTTGAATAATTTGAAAGAAATAATAAATGATTGTTATAGGCAGGGAATACTGTAGGCATATTCTACCATACCCAAAACTACAGGGCATAAACATACCTTTAAGTTGATTTTTATGGCAGGCAGGGAATAGGTGGTAGGCCTATTCTACATCGCCACACCTCCAGAGCACATGACCACCTTTCAGTCAATGGACCTGCTAGGAATGAACCTCTCTTTCAGTCGCTAGGAATGAACCTCTCTTTCAGTCGCCTCCTATGACAGGCAGGGGAGCAACCGTAGTCCTGTTCTACCGTACCCCCACTCTACAGAGTATAAACCTCCCTTCAAGTCCCTTTGTACAACAGGAAGATAATACCTTAGGCCTATTCTACAATGCTCAATAAATACTTTTCATTGTTTAGTATGAGGAAAGCAGAGAATATTCATGATAAAAGTGAAAGTAGGTACTCCTAATTTTTTGTATCTGTAACAGTATTTCTGTTTTTAATGAAAAAGATTAAACGATTAAGGGGTTGCGTTTTCTATTTATTCCTAAATGAATGAAAAAAAGTATCTGAAAATGTAAACTAAAATGCAAGACTAATAGATTTAATTAAATAATAGTAACAATTAAAAGGAATTTTAGACTCAGACGAATGAAAACTTACTGAAGGTAAAATGCTGACCACAACTTATCTAGAAACAAACTTTGCTTCTGTACCTTCCATTTCATCCATGTGTTCTTCATACTGTTGTTTTTCATGCACCTGATGTTTATACTGCTGTTCTTCATTCACTTGTTCTCCATACTAATATACTTGTTTATGCATTATTTGTTTCATTTTGTTCTCACAATTTTTCGGGTTTCATTTTTTTCATTAGTGGTGTATCATATAGATTTAAAGCATTTGCAAAATTTAACAGTTTTCCTTCTTTTTATTAAAGGAGGTGCCAAATTTTTCTGCTATTATTTGTCCGTAACTTATATGGTTCATCATTTAAACGTTTTTCCTATATAGCACAGAGAGAGAATGAGTTTCATTTCTTTACATATTTATTTATTATTTCACTTATTTTCGCTTATAAACAAAAAATTCTGTTGAATTTGGCATAAAATATGATTGCGTATTGTGTAATCTTTTTTTTTTAAATAATTGATTAATTTTATATTTAACAATTTGTATTTTATTTTTCACATATTATGTTTATCCATTATCTTTAATTTAACTGTACTTTCACAACCTTTATATGACAATGATGATGATGATGAATTACAGTATAAATAAATGTTACTGTTATTATGTTGATATATCAACTAAATAGAAAGTTTGAGTCCTCGCCAAACTGTTTTTTTTTTTCACTAATCATATTGATTACTAAACCTCATTTAAAGTTTTGTATTAATAGAATTTGTACATATCATTGACTACAAATTTAAAAATTATTTTTTTTAAAAGAAAACTTATTAAGCAATAAAAAAAAATACATATTGAAAGTTTCTCTTGCTTATCAATGGGCTAAACTTTCACAATCTCTACATTTATTACATTATTTGTAACTTGAAATTGGAGTTAGTCTGAAATAACTGGGCATCTAATTAGGTTTGAGTCATACTATCAAACCTTATCTTTAAACAAGAGTTCTAAAGATACAAATAAATGTAAATTTTAGTTTTATGAGGCTTTTTCATTGAGAAGAGAAACTAAAAACAGAGAAATATACCTTAAAACATTATTAGATAATATTTTGTCATGCCTGTTTAATTTTGAGAAAATTATGTGGAAAAATCTTGGATATATCCAGTGAAAGTTTTGATGAAAATTATTAAAAAATAAATCATTGATAAATCATTATCACTAGTAGCATTCATAGCATGTTTTTTTTTGGATATCCTGCAAATAGGTAGACAAAATATTCACCCCTATATTATTAAAAATACATTACATATACTACGTAATATTCAGCCAGTCAAACTTTGATCCAGAGCTATAAAAAGTAAGAAGGTTGATACTTAATAGTATTTCTGATTTGTAACTCGTTATTCAAGAATTTAACCTTGCCATTGTATAATTTTACGTAAATAGTGTAATTTGAAACTAACAATCTTTTTTTTTGTCTTCAGTCATTTGACTGGTTTGATGCAGCTCTCCAAGATTCCCTAACTAGTGCTAGTCGTTTCATTTCGGTATACCCCCTACATCATACATCCCTAACAATTTGTTTTACATATTCCAAACGTGGCCTGCCTACACAATTTTTTCCTTCTACCTGTCCTTCCAATATTAAAGCGACTATTCCAGGATGCCTTAGTATGTGGACTATAAGTCTGTCTCTTCTTTTAACTATATTTTTCCAAATTCCTCTTTCTTCATCTATTTGCCCCAATACCTCTTCATTTGTCACTTTATCCACCCATCTGATTTTTAACATTCTCCTATAGCACCACATTTCAAAAGCTTCTAATCTTTTCTTCTCAGATACTCCGATTGTCCAAGCTTCACTTCCATATAAAGCGACACTCCAAACATTACTTTCAAAAATTTTTTCCTGACATTTTAATTAATTTTTGATGTTAACAAATTATATTTCTGAGTGAAGGCTCGTTTCGCTTGTGCTATTCGGCATTTTATATCGCTCCTGCTTCATCCATCTTTAGTAATTCTACTTCCCAAATAACAAAATTCTTCTACCTCCATAATCTTTTTCTCCTCCTATTTTCACATTCATTGGTCCATCTTTGTTATTTCTAATACATTTCATTACTTTTGTTTTGTATTTGTTTATTTTCATGCGATAGTTCTAGCGTAGAACTTCATCTATGCCATTCATTGTTTCTTCTAAATCCTTTTTATTCTCGGCTAGAATTACTATATCATCAGCAAATCATAGCATCTTTATCTTTTCACCTTGTACTGTTACTCCGAATCTAAATTGTTCTTTAACATCATTAACTGCTAGTTCCATGTAAAGATTAAAAAGTAACGGGGATAGGGAACATCCTTGTCAGATCACTTTCTTATTACGGCTTCTTTCTTATGTTCTTCAATTATTACTGTTGCTGTTTGGTTCCTGTACATGTTAGCAATTGTTCTTCTATCTCTGTATTTGAACCCTAACTTTTTAAAATGCTGAACATTTTATTCCAGTCTACGTTATCGAATGCCTTTTCTAGGTCTATAAATGCCAAGTATGTTAGTTTGTTTCTCTTTAATCTTCCTTCTACTATTAATCTGAGGCCTAAAATTGCTTCCCTTGTCCCTATACTTTTCCTGAAACCAAATTGGTCTTCTCCTAACACTTCTTCCACTCTCCTCTCAATTCTTCTGTAGAGAATTCTAGTTAAGATTTTTAATGCATGACTAGTTAAACTAATTGTTCTGTATTCTTCACATTTATCTGCCCCTGCTTTCTTTGGTATCATTACTATAACACCTTTTTGAAGTCTGACGGAACTTCCCCTTTTTCATAAATATTACACACCAGCTTGTATAATGTATCAATCGCTTCCTCACCTGCACTGCGCAGTAATTCTACAGGTATTCCGTCTATTCCAGGAGCCTTTCTGCCATTTAAATCTTTTAATGATCTCTTAAATTCAGATCTCAGTATTACTAACAATCATTTGGCGGTTATTATAAACAAAATTTTATCCTACAAAACCTACAGTCTAAATATAGAATATATTTTTTATTATGATGATTGAATTCTTTTATATTTTATATGAAAAATGTTTGAAGTTAAATTTTATAAATAAACGCATTATATTTATTATAATGCTTCACTGTACATTGATACAATATCCTTATTAAAAAAATTATTTAATACTTTAATTACTCAATGTATAAAATCTACAATCTCAATTAAAATAATAACATTAATAAGTCATCAATTTAAAAAGATATTGCTTTAAATCAGTATAAGAGTTGAGCTGAAGATACATGTCATAATGAAATGTTATGGTTTTCCCATGCATAATAAAACATCGATAATATTGTTGTGTGTTCACAGTTTGACAAAGATATTGTTGAGAGGTAGCACACCTAAAGGTTTTTCTTTCAAATACAGTTTATTACCCTTAAGGTGGTCCAAAGGATCTAGGATATTTGTTGTTGGACTGCGCTGAATTCGGCAGACTACAACACTGATTCTGTTCAGTAAGGTGTAGAGTCTGTTCAATTAGTCTGAAGAAGTTTCAGACATTTTCCAACTGAACTCTTTGGACAGTACAATCACACTTTACCTCCTTCTTGAAACCCCAAAATATTTTCCTAAGATCAAATTTTACTTTCATGCAGTCACTGGTCATCTTCAAATGTTGTCAGGCATAATGATGGACTCCTGTTAGGTGACCAACCAATTCTGGTGTGTACACTATTGAAGTGTACATACTATTGAAGGTGAACTGAAACCCACCATGTTGTTCTAGTGGTGATCTCATCATCAAAAATCAGCTGATTTCAAAGTCGAGAGTTATAAGTTCAAATCCTCCTAAAGGCAGTTACGTTTATACAGATTTGAATACTAGATTGTGGATACAGGTGTTCTTTGGTGGTTGGGTTTAAATTAACCATACATCTCAGGAATGATCGACCTGAGAGTGTACAAGAACACACTTTATTTACATTCATACATATCATCCTCATTCATCCTCTGAAGAAATACCTTATGGTGGTTCCAGAGGCTAAACAGAAAAAGAGAGAGGCAGTGAACTGAAGAAAAGATCACATGGTAGCCTTAGCTTTTTTCCAAAGATCATCTCGGCAAGGTGTAATGCTGGTGGTTCCATGCATTGTTGCTCTGTAAGTCATTAGAAAGAGAGGAAGTTTCTTCTACACTTATACGTTTTAACCAAGATCACCTTCTTAGTTGCTCCTTTATAGTTTTGATGCAGCATTCTACCATGCCATTCAACTATATGAAACCAAGTAGTTCTCGTTTTTCATACACCAAAATGCTTGAGACCTCTTGCTAAAGTCAAAATTTGAAGTTCCGCCTAGCTGCTTCTCACTGGTGCAAAATAGTGTTGATATTCCATGCTGCGATTTTGAAGTATTTCCACAATGAAAGCTCATAGAAATAATTGTGGTAAGGAGGCCCATCAGATTCCCAATTTCATTCACCACGAATTTGATGTTAGCCACCAGTTATTCATGTTTATCACAAGAAGTTGCATTATCACAGATGTTATCCCTTTCTGACTCAGAAAATTACCTAGGATAAATAGTTAAATGAGCAATGAATTGATTATCCAAACTTTTATTCAGATTCTTAGATGAACTCTTCTTAGTGATAAAAAATTATCCTGGCCGTGGTCAACTGACCTACCCTAGAAGCCTACAGATCCTTTAGATACAATCTTAGGAGCACAACTTCTTTGCCTTTCCTTTCTCTGGAACCTGACAACCTTTATAATTTGCTGCGTGATCCTGATGGCAAAGCAAACAATAATAAAATTGAAAACTTTAATCAATATGGTTAACACGTTTAAAAAAAATTGAAGTAAAAAGTAGTATTAAAATCACATCCATTATCAACTATCAAGGTTTTTTCTCAATGTTAGTTCTAACATAAGCCCTTCATGCACCTATAAAGTAATACACTATAAATAGATAGTTGATATTACTGATGGAGGTAAGAAATTTTATTTCAGATCCATTAAATTCAGTTCAGCTTGTACTAATTTGCATTTTCATTCTGTGTTCTAAATAAAAAGTAGTAAAAAAATTAAAAGAAGAGAAAAATAAAAATAAGAAGATTTATAAAGCCTTTATTCTCAATAAAATGTTACCTTTATCTCCTACTCTGGTTGTCTCCAACAATATATACACAAAGTTATGTGGTGAAAGATGCCTATGATTTGTCATTGTTATATATAATTGCCTATAGTTTGTTTTGATGCCATTTTATAGTTTGATATTTTATATTATTATTACAATCCCTAATATGCTTATGCCTGAATATTAATAATGAAAATGATGTGAATGAAATGATCACTGAAAAAGTTACTTTCTAGGAATTGGACCCAATTATTACCTGGTTCTGAAGACAGCAATAAAGACTACAGACGACTAAACCAACTGGCTGACCAGTTATTCTTTAAAGTGAAGTAGCTTTACAAGGAAGTGGATAAGGCAGAATGCAGAGACATCACCTGTCCATAGTGGCAAGAAAATGGGATCATTCAGCAAAAGCAAAAGTGTCTGTAGACTGATTTTTGACATTTGGATATGGTGTGATGGTCAGACGTGTTTCTAGTACACCTATGTGTGCAGATACTGAGACCTTCTGCAGAATGTGAAACTACAGAACACATGGTGTTCATATGCAATCGGTTCCTGCATATGGAAAGCATGCCTGAGAGAATTTGGTGTGCTTACCAATGAGAAAACATCATTGGGATTATGGTGCAGACTGAATGCTCATGGCAACTGGTGTCCATGACGTCGGTTAAGATCATCATAACAAAGATGGAGTAAGAAGTAAAATGGTAAATAATATCCTCTGATTCTCCTTTAAGTTTACATTCATATTAAGTAGATCCCCAAGGTCGAGGAAAAAAACACTGCAGGACCCAGGTAACTTTGATGCTGATGGACAGTAATTAGGGTGCATTAGGCAAAAGACACATGGAGGTGCTGTGATAATACTGTAAGGTTTATCCTATGTTGTGGTGGAGGAGGCGTTTTAGTGAATAGGCAACCATGAATGAGTCCCATACTACCATGTTGTTCAAGACAACTTGGTACTTATAAAAAGTTTTCCTTCCTCTGATTAGAAAAAATTCAAATAGCTATTTATTCAAATAATACATTTATTATTTAACAACATATGGAATGTTAATTGTAACATTACCAAAAAAAGTAACTGTGTTTTCTTTATTTTCACTGATTTTTAAAGATTAAACTATCCTTGAAGATATTCTTTGCCTCCCTAGATCATGAATTTAAAGTGTGCAAATGCATCAGTGCTATCAATGACATCAAATAAGGAGACTATATCTTCCATCCAAGTACTTTTTAATTTTTTTCCACTCATTCTACAAATCTATAAACTGATCTTCACCTTTCAAGAAAAGAAAAAGTTATGTGCAATTTAATTAAGAAATATTACTTCAATTAACATAAATAAAGCTGATACACTGTAAAATAAAAATCTAAAAAAAATTACTTTTTTAATGATTAATACGATTTATCGATATAGAATCAAAATATTTGTTTAAAAAAAAATCACTAATTTTATGGTAAACTTAATGATGTATGTAGAATAACTTCTTTATTTGTTACCAACTCCCAGTAAAGTAAATAAATTTTGAATTTGACTGACAGTTTTAATCTTAATATATATATATATATATATATGAATATAAACCTTACTTTTCACTAAATGGTCCAATTTTGATGATTCTTTTCCTTCTTTGAAGAAAAATTTCTAGTAAAGATTCCGATTAACTGATTCTGTATAAATTAACAGAAAAACCTCTTTTATGAAAAAGTACCTCTTTTATGAGTATGTACCCTCCATAAAAAATTTGAAGACATTTTTCTTTCTTCATTATCATTATTGCCAAGTATTTTAACGCCAATGGGAAAACTATGAAAATCATATTGAGTTTTTGATGCATATTCAAAGTAGTTTTACAAGAAAATTTTACAAAAATTTCTGGACAATTCACAATAAAGGATTATAAATAATCCTTTAAATTTGAAAGCAATACAAAACCATGGTTTACAATGCAAGAACAAATTTATGATATAGCGGTTTATTTATGTAGCGTAACTGGAATAAGTTAAGCAATCTAAAAATTAAGAAATAACTTAAAGCTGTAATGTTGTTATTAAAAGACTTCCTTAATAACTTTAATGGTATTTTAAAGTCATTAACAGTGTCTAGAAATAATTGAACCTGTTTTATTGACTGCAGAAAAATTCTACATTTGTAATAACCTATAATTTAGAAATGTATTATATTTAAAAATTTATAAGTTTAAACCCAACTTATACAAATAATGAAAATTAATTTAATTGTGCTACATAATCCTAAAAATAAATTACCTTTAAATTATCTTTTATCTACGTTTTAAATGATCTTTTTTACTTTAAAAACAATCTTCCTTATCAAGACATTAAATATACAAAAATGAAATATATTTTTTATACTTTATAATTTCTATTTATTTTTGTTTATAGTTTCTATTTATTTTTTTATAGAATGTTTGTTGGGTACAAAAGTAAAAAATGACTTCATTTATAATCTGAATATACTATATATCTTATACAGTTGGTGTTCAGCAAAACAAGTATTTTCACTTTGAATATTATTAAGCAGGAACACTGAATACACAAAGTTCATTTTATGTCTGATTAATCATTATAAATACTATCTTTTCTAAATTGAAATGAAAAGTATTTTTAAAAGTCTTTTAAATTTAGCAATGAACAGAATTTATTTCAATGTGATACAGTAAAATATTGTAACTTACTAACTCATTAACAAGTAACTGCGCAAAAATATAAAAACCGAACAAAAATAGAAGTAATGAATTTTTTTTAGAAATTACTAGTTTAAATGTTAATTTATTTTACTTAATTTAAAAAAAAATTAACTTTACATCATTCTAATAAAGTACTATCTAACATGTAACTTAATTTGATAATTTTTGTTATTTTGTCTTTGAACAGAATAAGTATACTTTTTTATATCTTACATTAAAAAAGATAATAATTTTTATTTCCAAACTGTTTTAATTAGAATATCAATTAAAATGTGTTCGATAGATAACATAAAAATATAATACTTATAATCACTCTACAAAATTTTAAATACTAAAACAAAGAAGAACGTACACTTTTAGAAAATAATTAATAAATATTATCTCAGTTTCGTTAATTAAGTTTTAAATGTTAATTTAAACAAAAATTTATTCAATTAAAATTATCTTTATACACAATCTCCTACAATAGTAGGACGCTTCTATATTTGTGGTTGAACCTTTCTGAAATAGGGGCAGAATCGTTGTAACTGCTGCCACAGACTAGAAGTTTGTTTCATCCATATACAATGTTTGCCTACAGGCAACTCAAAATTATTTGAGTTTACTTAACTTCATAATTATGTAGTGACAGAATGCTAAAGTACCAACTTCAATATCTTTAACTCCTTCCTGTCCAGCTGCCATTTACCTTTTCCGCTTAGAGAGTATGTATTGGAAATACCATTCAGTATTACAGTATATATACGAAATTTATCTCTAAAGTAAAAGACCGCAGGGAAATTTCTCTTCTTAAGGTTGACGAACCTGTGTCGTTCATAGCCACGCTAGTAATGTGCACACTGCATTGTTGTGTGCAAGTTGTCGCATTGTAGCATCTTTGATTACGAGTGAATTATTACGTTATAAAATGAATAGGAAAAATCGATGTTGCTGCCGACTGTGAAACACGTGGAGTCATACGTTTTTTAAAACATTAAGCCGGCTGAAATTCATAGGCAGCTGGTTGCTGTGTACGGTGATAATGTAATGAATGAAAGAAACGTCCGGAAATGGTGTGAAAGGTTTAGAAATAACAAAATTAATGTGCATGATGAAGAACGTTCGGGGAGGCCCTCGATAATCACCGAACACTTGTTGAAACGCGTCGATGATGAAATCAGAAAAGATCGTCGCTCACGATTTCCCACCGTCCCTTCTTTTTCCTGATGATTAAAGAGCTTTGGTTGATCACATTGTTCATGATTATTTAGGCTTCAGAAAGGGTTGTGCACTTGGGTACCGCACGTCTTAACTGAACGCCACAAAAAAATCCGAATGGGATATCTGTTTCGGAATTTTTGATTCGCTATACAGAAAAAGGTTATGAGTTCCTTAATTCAATTGTTACCAGCAATGAAACATGGATTTCGCATTAAACGCCAGAGAGAAAACAGCAGTCAATTAAATGGCGTCATCCTCAATTGGTTGGTTGGTTGGACCAACAAAGCCAAAGCCATCTGGACGCAAACTGATGGCCACAGTCTTTTGGGAACGGTTTGGCATACCACTGATTGATTTCAAGCCACGTGGAACGACTATAAATGCAGAAGCCTATTGCAAAACTCTACGCAAGTTACGGAACGCCATTCAAAATCAGCGTCGTGGGCGGTTGACCGACGGCATCGTCTTGCTGCCGGATAATGCATGTCCAAATGTTGCGGGTCCGACACGTGATTTACTGAGAACATTTGGATTACCCACGAAAATTTGCGATCACCCACCATATAGTCCGGACTTAGCTCCTTCTGATTATCATTTGTTTAGAAAATTGAAAGAATTCTTGAGTGGTAAGCAATTCAAGGATCACGATGAACTTAAAAATGCTGTTAATCAGTGTCTAAATGCACTGGCGGCAGAAGAATACGACGAGGGTATATTGAAGGTGTTGGTGTATCGCTACGATAAATATCTTAATTTATGTGGCGATTATATAGAAAAGTAGCATATGGTACATAGTTTAAGAGAAATAAAAAATATTTATATAGTTTTCAGAATAAATATTTTAAAAATGAAACGGTCGGTCTTTTTTTTAGAGATAACGTCTCGTATGTATATCTACTAGTATATTACATTGAATGCACAAAGAATAATTGAATAACCAGGAATCATTATAACGTATATATGCTAATACTCATAATTTATGAGTAATTAAACTAAAACAAATATTTTAGATTGAAGAATCTAAAATACTCTAATGTTTTTCGGATTTCTCATCTGGACTGTTCGTAATTGGAGATAATTAATTGAGGGAGTAATTGGACATGATTTCCCTCGGGATAGCCAAGTGTGTTATACACTAAGAATAATCCAGTATACCGCTGGATAAGGTCAAATATGAAAAGAAAACAATTATTTTATAGCAACAATTTTGTTTTCCAATGGGAATTGATTTTAAAGCAGAGATATGTAATTAATCTATATGCTATTATACGAGTATAACCCAATATATATTCGTGTGTACGAAAATTATGTCCGTCTAATGAAACTGATACTGCGCATTATTATAAAATTTATGGGCGCAATTAATAGACATTTTTCTACTTTAATGTATTCATCAAATTGTAAGTAAAGATAAAATTAATTAAAGCAAGATAAATTTTACATACATATAAAAAACTCTACTTATAAACTTGTCCTCACTGACTGACTGATTCATCAACGCCAAGCAAAAACTACTAAAGATAAACTGATGAAAATTTGTATACATGTTCTTTTTAAAGTGTAAGTTGACACTAAAAGGATTTTTTGGATTCCGAGTTTAAATGGTTAAAATAGAGTAATAATGAATAAATAATAATAACATATATAATAAATAACATAGTAACAATACATACTAATGTTGTTTTTAATTTCTCGATAACAAATAAAGATATAAACTTGATTTTTGGTGTTTTTAGTTTTCATTTGAATATCTAAAAATGGATTTTAAGATTTTTGAAATTCGACCTTAAAAAAGGGCGAAAAAAGGTAAAATTTTTAAACAATGAGAGAAATTCTTCCCCATTTCCGATTATACTAGAGATATTCACTAGATTTGGGCTTGAAAATACCCTTCAGATAAATTATATAAAAAACGTTTTCGGTTTTTTTGGAATCTCGATTTTTTAAGGGATGCGACGATGTACGGCGGATTTTTTAAGGGCAGCTCAATCAATATAACCACTATTAAATGTTTGTTCGACGCGACTATCTGCAAGTTTTTCCCCTACCCCCCTCCAACAAGGACCGGCAATGCCGTTTCCAGGACCACGCCCCATTAGCCGGGACTCGGTCTTTTTTCCAATTTTTTTTCTTTGTTTCTTACTATCTCCACCTGTATCCGATTAATTGAGTAAAAGACATAAAAGTAATTAAAAATTTAAAAAAAATGAGAATCGAAGTACGGTCACCACCTAGTAGTGTTTGTCGGGTAACACTAAAACCGGAAAAAATACAATTTTACTCGTGCAAGGTACGGATAACCAGTTATAACTTCTATTTTCAAGATGGAGGCTGACTGTTTTGAAACCCATATTTTTAGATCACTCAAAGTTTCGGGTCCTACTGACCAAACTGTTGCTCTGAAGAAATTACAATACATTGTTAGCTTATATAAATTGAATAGGCTTTAATTTTTATTGTCATTATTATTCTCGTAAGCATGAGTTCAATGAATACAGAGGAATCCAAGGGTTAGAGCCTTTGGTTAGAAGGACGAGTGAAGCAAGCCCTGACCGGCTAAACATCCCTTGACCGCGACTTTATTAAACGCTTAACTGACATCCTAAAAATACTATTGAACTCTATTGTTTATGCTTCCCTGAAACCAAATTTTTGAAGTATGATTAAATATTTTACGCCAGTGCCGGCAATATATTATGTAAATCGTAAAAGAAAATGATTATTTGATTTTGAGTGTTATTTGACAAAACTTCGTACTATAGTTTATTATAAACGATTTTTTAAATTGATAAAGAGAGAAAGAAATGAATTTCTTTCTCTCCGCGGAGTTAACATATCAGTTGTATTTTAAGAATGTCTTTCTGTTGGATATTTGAAATACAAGTCAAAATCTTCGTCGTTGTAAATATTTTTTTTATTATTATATGTTATTTTTTATGACTAATTCATTACGCCAGTTCGAAGCTTGGAGGGCGGAAATATGAAGTGGGAGGAAGTTTGTGTTTTTATTCGACTTATTAAAAAGAACGAACCGGTTGTTTTTAAAAATTAAAATAAATAATAGTTTCTAATTGAAATATCTGTACGGAAAAAACCGATAATTAGAAAGCTTTTATCTGAATACGCCTAAGTTTGGTGAAGACAAGGAGAAATGATTAGTTATCAGGAAGTGAGTAGAAGATACAGGTAATTTTTTTGCGTGTTTCTCAAAAATGTTAATTAATGTTAAAAAGTAAAAGAAAAAAGAAAAAAGTTACGTTTCTTCATTTTTCCTTTAGATTTTTGACATAAATTAAGTAATGAAATAGATTTTCGAAGATTAACAAGATATTAAGTTAAAATAATTGGAAAAAACTCCAAATTGTTTCCTTTTAATGACGCAAATTTTTTCCTTTTAATAACGAAAATTTTAGGCATCAAATTCATCGTCAAAAATATATCTCGACAACTATAATTAACAGGATTTTGTAATTAAAAGGGGACAACAGTACATATTGTCTTAATACAGTATATGTATTAACCAAACTATGATTCTACTAAGCGCAATTTTTGTTTGAGTCACGTGAATTTGCGTAACATACCATTATATCATAGTTTAATGCATAAAAATTTTCACCCGTAACCATTATAATACAAACTGCCTTATTAAAGAGTCTAATTCACCCTTGAAAATAACCTACTAGCTCGTATCTCCTATAACATTAGCTTAATACCTTTGCCGATTTAGGTATCATTATTTTTACAGTAAAAGTGGTACTTCTGAAAAAGCAGACGTTGTAAAATTCTTTCCATTAAGATTCCACATTAAGTATTAAAAAGAAACCGTAGACTTATGTTATCCAGCAAAGATGGGTGTTTAGAAATAAAATATTTATCTTTAAATTTAACGTTTTCATTTATGTTATCCTAATGAAACGAAATATAGAATCTCAAGATAAAATTAAATGTAGTGTTGACAAAAAAAAAAAAAAAATAGAATTTGAACATCGAATATTATTTAAAAAGCTCCTTGAAAGTTTTACAAGACATGTTAATTCTTACCCTTGAGAAAAAGTAAATGAAAGGAAATTTTATTAAAACTAGCAGTACCATGTATGAGTGGAGGTAAATTGCAAATCAAATTAAATTCTATTGGCTAAAAGTAACAAAAAATAGAATACAGTGATTGTATTTTGGGATAATCACGGCCCTTTTGTAAAAAGAAAGTTTAGATACACGTGAAAGATTTTATATATCACCATACGCGTTTTTCCAAATAAAATTCCTTGTGTCCAACAAATAGGGAAACTAATAGGTTTACTCAACCAACTGATAGCCAAAATCAGCTGATGGGCTAGATATCTTAAAATTGATTTGTGGAATGTCAATGGACTAATTTATCGGCGAGAAGAGTTAGAGGCTCTGGTCAAAACCGAATCTTTGGATGGCATCCATATCTCGAAGATTCATTTCAGCAATCGGAACTACCTTCGATTTCGAGGATATTCTGTATGTACGAAAAATCATCCGGATGGTAGGCCACATGGAGGTAATGCGCTGCTTATTAACAGTTTCTTAAGACACCACTATCTGTCTGAATCAAGCAGCATGGGTCAAATTCAGGCAGCCTCGGTTGAAATCCTGGAATGTATGGAGCTTATTACATTGTCTACCATCTAGTCTTCGCAATGACGAATGAATTATTTTCGAAGAATTTTGCAACCCTAGGTTCCAGTTTTATCGCTGGGGAAGACAGGAACTCTTAAGCATTCTCTATGGGGCTCTCGCGTTGCAATCACTCGAGGAAGAACGTTGAAGTTGTATTATTAACTTTCACCTCAATGTGACCTCAGGGTTGCAGCCTACATATTGGCCATCGGTTCTCATGAAGAGAGAGATATGGGACTTGCTAGATCTACGTCACTTCAAGCACATCGTCTCTATACACCTCGATTAAGAATAGTCATTACTCAACGCCCAACCACTCGCCTGTTCTGATCACCAAAGTACAGTGATACGAAAGAAGTCGCCTGTCCTTCATATTAACAGAGCAGACTGGGACTGATACCGAACCTGGATTGAAGAGAAGCTGATCGTACCTGTTTCATTGAAATTCTCTGATAATATCAGTTGTACAACACACTATTTGTCCTCGGTGATGCGGGAAGGAGGCTGGTGATTGACACCTGAGAAGAGATCTAAGGGAAGAGGAGGCACAGACTATCCAAGAAAAGTGATGTAACTGAGTACAACAAAAAGGCGACTTAGACGAACGTTGGAATGCTACAGGTGGCCTAAGAACAAAACATTACTCAACAGCACTGCACGAAGGTTAATAAAACTGCTGAAGGCTATTAGGAATGAAATGGTCTAAAATATCTTCAGAATCTTTCCCACTTGAATGGAGATGGGTGCACATTTTGGAAAGCCGCGACGAATTCTCAGACCTATCACCATCACTTTCTCCATTGAAAGCTGCCATGGGCCATGGGTTAGGATCAATGGGCAAAAAGCCAACATTTGCTGAGCATCTGAGGAAGATATTTCTCACACACGATGGAGGGGATGCTACTAAAGATAAAATAATTGACTTCTTGGACGTTCCAATGCCTCTAAGTCTTCCGATTAGACCCTATTAAGGACGGAAGTGCTGCAAGTAGTCAGGCAACGAAAACCTCAAAGAAGGCTCCAGGCTTTGCCTTTTTTTTTAAACTCCGGGACCACCGTTAGGTACTACTGCTTCAGAGGATGAGATGAATGTAGCGTGTGTGAAAACGTCATAAAAGATAAGTGCAACCATTAATAACAAATAAGAAGAAGGCAAGGTAAGACATGACGTCAAGGGAGGGTTTTGACAAATGTTATACAAAAGACTAACAGAAATTTAAAAGTACCAGAATAATAAGTTTTAAGAATAGAGTTGTTCCGAAACGAGTAAACATATAATAAAAGAATGAACCTGAGAAATGTAAAGAGTACTTAACATAGAGGTTATACAGAAAATATAGTAATACTTATCTGAATAACAATTTATTGCATAATGACAAATACGGTATTCACCGACTACCGAATTTAAAAATAAATTTAATTGTTAGAAATTAAAACTACATCAACTATAATTTAATTTGTTAATTATATTATTTACAATAATATAATTAATTACTTATATAATTATTACTTTTTTAATTATAATCTTTTTAAAATCAATGTAAATACAGCATAATCTGATTTTGATAATCGTGTTTCTTCCTTAAGAAAAAATAACGCAATTCGTCATGGTTTTTACCATTCCAGAAATAGGTCCACTGTAATTAACATGTATTATAGCATCAGTATGGCTTTATGAACGTAATAGGTACGCATACTAGTAGGCAGTTCTGCTAGATGAATTTTTAGTTAATATTACAGTACGTCATATTTTGGCACTTTTCTTTCACATGTTCCCATATTGGATCCTAATAAAAAAAATTATGAACCCGAATTTATATTTCATTTTTTTTTGAGTGTATCTCTGGAATTTTCAATATGGTGATTGGCATCATGAGGTTTTACTAGCGACAAATATTATTAATGAGTTTCAGGTCAGGATGATTATGTGATAATTTCTGTTTTAACTTGTTCTGTAATCGTTTTCCTTGGTATAAATTGGTTTTAACAAGGAACGTTATCAACTATGCCGTAGAATTCAATAAGAATTTAAATAACAAACGTACCTATCAACTTGAATAGATTTGTGTCTTAAAAATACTGTATTTTTTAGGGACTTATTTTTTACTGTATTTACTCCAAGGATGGTTGGAGTTTATATGAGTTACACTTAATTTCTACTAATCTCTATACGAATGATTTTTAAAAAGAGTATTTATGAAATAAATTTTTTTAGAGGAATGTTGCTAAATTCTCGAGTCTTTTCTAATGTAGTACGATAATTCTATGTCTTTACTGATTTTTTTTTGTTTTTGATTTTTATTCATTCTCGTTGTTTTCTACACATTAATTTAAAAAATAACTACATCAATTCAAATATATATGGATAAAGTAGTGTTAAATGGATTTTCTTTTATATAAAATAGAAATACATTTTTATTCCTGCAGTGCAATAACCTAAAATCTTTTGTTCAAATAAAGTAAAAAAGCAACACCCAAAAGAATAAAAATTAATAAGAAAAAGTTCTAAAAAAAAAATATTAAAATGATTTTGAATAAAAAAATCTCGTTTAAATATAACAAAAATAATGGAAAACAATTAATACCAGAATTTAAATCAATAATTCATGTTTTATCATGATACACAATTAACAAATTAACTTTTGAATTGTGAAACTTAATTTTGTTTTTCGCTTAGGAACGAAACTTATATCTTCGTTAACATACGTTTTATTATAACAAGTTAACATAATTCATTAAAACCGTATTCACGCTTCCGATACCTGATTGTTTAAATAACAACGGAATTATTTATTCAGGATATACCTGTCACGTCAAATGATTAATGTAAATTTCTGGAAGAATATTTTCCATTTAGCAAAATTCGTTGATGGATGTAGTAATTAATTATAATCATTATTATTCAATATCCTAGTAACCATTTAACAATTATGTCTCCTAAAATGTATAAAGTAACTTTATCCCTAAAGTTGATGTTTTCTAAAAACCAGTTTTTTTTCGAGAAAATATTTATACTTTCAATTTAGGCAGATTACATTAAAGAATCTTTTAAAATTTCTTATTTAAAGGAATGGCCACTAACAATAAACGCCCATTCCTTTCTGCTGTTTTGGAGCCGCGATGTCATCTATAAAAGTAACATGAAATTTCAATGGTCTAAAGCATTCGTTCTCAAAGTGGGCGAAAATGCTCCTTGTGGGCGCTGGAGGCCCCTTGTGGGGGCGTTCAGGTGGACTAGGAAGGCGATGGCTGATTAAAAGAAAAGGCAAAAATTATGTTTTCCTGATATTTAAAATTAAAATTAAATACCTACTGCAGTAGTACAAAAAATTCAAGGGACACCTATATTTCATAATAAAAAATGACTGTATTCAAACTACTTTAACTTTGCAGCCAAGAGCCTTAAACAGACGAATAAAAAAAATCCTTTTAGGCACGCCGGAAGGCGGAGGTACATTTCACCGTTGCTAAGAAGGGATAAAAAAGACTGAGGAGTAAAAAAGGGAATCAAAGAACCCCACCTTAAAGCTAAGAAAAACTTCAAATTTACTCAATACAATGGTTGCATGTGAAAAAAAGTTTCACATGTTTAGCATACGACAAGCACCATCTTATAATTCCAGCAACATTTTGGTCATCCCTGGCGGTAAGGGTTGGTCATATAAAAAATTGTTTCAGACAAAGCATTTAGGTAATCTTTACGACCATTTTAAACCGATTCGATATTGTGCCTATTAAGGGAGGTATGATTTTTTGTCTTCAAAACCCCATTTTTTTCATCCCCTGGGTCAATCGTTGGTGATATAAAAAACCTTTCCTTAGATAGGTTTTAAGCACTTATCCAAAGAATAGTAGGAACTTTAAACAAATTCGATATTTCACTTAATAAGAAAGTTATAGGGATATTTTTTTTTAAAAAGCCCCCCATTTCCACCCCCCATGGACTGATTTTGCCCATTACCAAAATCGACCGAGATTTTGGTTCGTTATATTTTATGTATCTATTTGAAAGTGATTGGCGTAAAATTACGGCAGTTATCGTGTCCACAAGAAGGTGAAATATATATATATATATATATAAAAGTGTAGATAAACTTTTGAACTGACAGTGATTTTGAAATCTGGGGAAGTGAAACGCGAAAATATGTCGAAATTTTCTGGAAGTCGAATCATACTACCCATTACAATAGAATAGGTAGTTTTATTATGAAATCTACCTAAAAATTAAAGCTTGATACTCTACTTTTTGATAGTATACTTTAGATTTCAAAAATCATCAAATAAAAAAAAATTAGTGCGAAGAAAAGTTTTTTAAATTTCTTAATGTTTGATCGAGCGCGTGAAGGAGACGCAATGTTTTCAGTAAACTGCATCAAAATCTTTTAAAAGCTTAAGACTTTAGCTTTAATTTCTTTTTTTGTATTTCTTTGTAACATATAAAAATTCTGAACCGAAATATTCTACTTTAAAAAGAAAACATAACTTTTTTTTAAGTTTAGAACTTTTGGGGACGCTAGAAAATGTTTGATTCTCAATTTGGCGATGGGCGATAAAGTTTGAGAATCAGTTGAAAGAGATTGATCCTGAAATTCAGTTAAAATGTAATCTGATAAGAACGTGAGAATTTGTAAATGTCTATAATGTTTCATAGCATTTAATGACAATTATTTATCTTTAAGTCATATTAAAATATTCGGACTAGATTACAAGTTTCTGCAATCTCTAGACAATCGATGTTAATAAAACTTCTAATTTCTCCAAAAAAAAACATCATGATAACTTGCGTTATAAGAATAATTCGATTGCTAATGTACTAAAGAAAATTATATTATAGGTATTCATTTATACACATAAAGTCGCGTAAGCTGATAAAGTAAGGTAACTCTACTCTATAAACTTATTAAAATACTATTTAAAAAAATAAGTAAGTAAAACACTTGTTTTTTTCTTGATACAATTATAAATCTTAGTTGAATTCACTAGAATCTAAAGTTTTGAGGTAATTCAACTGATGTGTGATGATAATCATTATAATTTATAAATAAATAATAATTAAATTAATTTATTTTGAATGTGGGTCTCTTTGATTTGGTGTGTAACCAACAACATGAAATTATTAAATGCAGTTTCAATAAATTTGAGACCTACTGAAAAAGATGGTATATCGGGCAAGTAAAAATAAAGATATAAATATTAATTAGAGTTTGTGTGAGAGACTTGGACTTACCCGATAGTGTACCTTTTAACATCCCTTAATTTTAAGGCCGATACTCTTCCTTCAACCTCCCATAAATTTTTAACTATTGAAAATGAAAAATCTACATTTTTGTAGAATGTAATAGACCATAACATTTTTTATCACCATCCTAGTACAAATAAAGTTTGTGACACTTTTTTTAAGTTTATTTAACGAAAAAGAAATTACCAGAGATGGATAAATTGATCTATTATGAAAAGGTAGCTGGTAAGATTTTGAACAAAAAATTATTTACTTAAGTTAAAAAATGTAAAAGGAATAACGTAAGGCATTAACAAATGTCTAGGTCTCCAGCATCAATGGACAAATTTTATAATAAGGTGCTAATGAAAAATGAGTAAAAGGGAAACAATGGGCTATTAACTGAAAATTATTCAATAAATATTGATAAAAATTAAATAAACTGGTAATACAAAACAAAAAAAAAAAAACGCACGTGTAAATTAAAAGATATTATTTTATATAAATATATGTATACCAGCATCCGCCGTACACCACCGAACAGCTTAAAAAATCAAAATTCAAATAAATCCGAAATTTGAGAGTTTTTGAAAATCTAAATCGAGTGAATATCTATAGTCGGAAGTAGGGAAAATTTGCAATCATTGTACATAAATGTTTACCTTCATCACCTTCTTCAAGGTCGAATTCAGAAAAATCTAAAAATCAAATTTTTGAAATTCACGTAAAGATTACACAAACCAAAAAACAATTTATATTTTCATTTGTTACCTAGAAATTGGAAAAAAGTAAATTTCATCGTTACTTCATTTTAACCTATAAACTCGGACTTTCAAAAAATTATTCATAGTGTGCACTTACACAGTAAGAACGAATATACAAATTTTCATATATTTATCTTCAGTAGTTTTTTGTTGGGTGTTGATTAAGAAACACTCACGATATGTTCTTTTATATATATATATATATATATATAATATATATATATATATATATATATATACTAGCGGACCCGACAGACGTTGCCCTGTTCAAACGTTGTAAATCCAAAATTAATTTTTTTTCAAATAAACTATATATTGTTTGGACCGTTTTGATGAAAAATTATGATTCAGCGTTCTATCGACAGCTTCTAGTGAATGCTTGTGAGCCATAGTGCACTCATCCCAGATAATAATGTTGAATTTTCCCAAAACTTCAGCCATGTTTGAATGCTTCTTTATCTTACACATTACGTCTGGATTTGTGTGAATGTTCAATGGCACCTTGAGTGCTGAATGCGCAGTCCGCCCACCATCAAGCACGGTCGCTGCAGTGCCTGATGAAGCAATTGCCAACGCAAAGACATTTCCAAAGTTGCCACTATTTCTCTCTTCTCCATCTGCTCCACGCGGTTGTTTGGCACGTGTATTAATTTGTTGCTCCTCATTGCCCATGAAGTAGATTTGCAAAGATTTTGGATCAGCATCAGGCATTGAGAACAAAGAGCCAATTTGATGATACACTTGGCCCTGAATCTTGATTCAAAATTACAACCATCCTCATTCTGAATGATTTTTGTCATTTGTAAACATTAACTGAATTTACGAATTTTACGCAAAAACAATTTCGATTGAATAATGTTTTCAATGGTTCTGACGGCGAATTAAATGATGGAAGTGAAACTTTTCCTGATGCGCAGCAAAGACCGGCCTATTCACCTTTGTATTTAAATGCACGACAGTGTTGGCATTCTTTGGTCATATTACCGATGACAATTAGTACATCTGACGAATAGTCTATTTCTGTTTTTCATATTCGAACGCAAGGCGGTGAAGTGATGTACGTGTCAATGCGCGACGTTCTTGCACGCGCTGTCGACCATGTGCTCTGTGTGCGTCGGTTACTCATTGACGTGCCTCTCTTTGTCTCAATGCATTAGCTCGAAGACATTCATTGTGATGCTCTCGACTTTCATTTGCACATGTGTTTGCAACCTGGTCTCTTAAATTTACATTGTCCGTTAATTGATCTTCTGCCGTTCTATTTATGGACTATTTGTGCGTGCCGTGTACGTCGGAAAATTAATAAATTTTCATCCGCATTACTGCTAATTTTCACTTACGATCATTCTAAAAAAGTATCTCCTACATTTTTTTTTTTATTTAATAATTTTGAAGTTTCATAACCACGTGACAGCTTAATAATCAATTAATTAAAAAATTAAACCACTGTAAAAAAAAACAACGTAGTTAAAATTTTAGTAGAAATTTTTGTCTCATTCTTTATTTTAACATCCATTTTATTAAATTTTAGATAATTGTAAATTAAAAACTAATTTAGAAAAAATTGTATAAATTAATCTACTACAAAAATTAAAACTTCAATTATTTAAATACACTTTAAACTATAATTATATTATAAGTAACTTATATTTTTATTTTATATATGTTATAATTAATTTTACAAACTTACATTTTTATTTTCAAAGAGCCGTTCAATATAAATCTGCATAGAATCAAATGAGAACTGACAATTTAAATTTGTAGGTTAAGTTGATCGTTATTGAATGCACGTGTATACGTCATTAAAATTCATGAAAAATCATGTAAAATACTTACTTCAATACTGCACCTTACAAATTTGCACAATGTAAAATTTTTAATTACACTTTAAAACGTTATTTCAATAAATAATAATATAATATAATATTCTCAATAAGTGCGCAATTCTAAACGAGTTCACAGCGCTGCCTACCGGATCCAATTGTAAACCTTAACCACCCCAAGATCAACAACAACACATAAAGAAATAAATTAATTTAAAAAATATTTTTTATCGGATCAAATTGTGAATCTAAACCATTCTTGAATCAACTTAATCACATACACAAACTTTCATCAAATCAGTCCAGCCGTTTGGGAGGAGTTCAGTCACATACACACGGACAGAAGAAATATATATATATATATAAAGATATATATATATATATATATTTAAGTATATATTTATACTAACCGGCCCGTCTAGCAAGATCCTGGACCCTAGGGGCTGAGATCAGCCCAGGCGAATTCCGAATCAAATTAGGGGCTTCTCGAAGCCTCTCGAGGCCAACGAGCCTACCTAAGAGCTCGCCATTCTCAGTTTTCCAAGGGGACCGGGCGCTCTGGTCCCCCGCAGAGCTTGCTATGATCGCCATTCCCATGTAGTCAGAGGGCTTTGCCCCTGGACTCCCGCAATGTACGTTATCCTCATGGATGTGACAATAATACTGATAAATAATAGTTACAGTATTCAGGCTTTATAGAAACCTGAAAAAGAAACTAAATTACAAAAGATAGAATAATAGTAAGTACAGTAACTAAACTACACCTTTGACGACGCAAAATTCATAACTTATTTCTTTGCCATGGTGGTGGAATATAGTAATGAAGTAAAGGATTAATCTAATTTTTCCTTGATGAATAACTTTAATTTACAACTTCACCCTCCTAGGGGGCGAAGAAATAATGTCTATTTTTAATATCTTAATCTTCACGGGAGACAGAACCTCGGCCGATGGTTTAAAACCTCCCTGTGGTAGCACTAATGTATCCTGAAAATTTGAAAGTAATCCGGTCGGTTGGTTCTCACGTCATGCAATAACAAACAAACAGACAAACTTTATATATATATATATATATATACTCGTACATTTCCGAATAACCGTGATCTGTCAGATCGAGACTCTACCAGATGCATGCAAATATTAGCCACAAACTACTAACAAATACCCCGTTTTAATTTTGAAAATCGAACGACTGTTTGTAGAGATATTATAAGAGCACCCCAGTGCACCTCAAAAATAGTGCCCCAGCGATACCCCGTTTGTTACCAGTAGATGGTGATGACTGGTCTAGACTACCACGAGGTGTTCGCATACCTCACCACTCTAGCTACACACGCAGTTCCCATACGCGAAGCCCATTATTTTTAAACATAATTTTTCTTAAATTGATTTATTATTTTATTTAACGTAAATTTAATTCCATATTTTTGTAATATTATTCATTGAATTGATTCGAATCATTCAGTTTAAACCAAGCTTCTTCCACAGCGATAGAAACTGACAGTTTACAGTTCATTAATCTAATTCATTAAAGTTTCTGCTTCAACCGGTAATTCCCCACTACTACACATATATCTCTTTTTCGACAATTTTCGAAATGAAATATTTAAAAAATGATAAACCTTCACAGTTATGCGTAGAAACATGGGCAGAATTTTTTTTGTTTATCCCGAACAAACAAAAATCCTCTTCCTCTTTATAAGATATTACAGAATAGATATTATATGAACTCAAAAAAATAAATTATTAAACGATGAAAATGTAAAACGTAGAAAATAAATTTTGTCATACACGAACAAGTGCAGGCGCAATAATAGTAAGGCGTAGTTTTCAGCCTTTACTATTCAAGACTGAAACTAAGTCATATTGCAAAGGAAATTGCAACATCGTAATATTTCAAAGGAAATACTGCAAAAAGAATTTTATAATTTTTGAGACACGGAGAGTCTCATTACAGGCGGTTCGGTTATTTTTTTAACAAACCTCGTACGTCCGAAAACTACCGTTTAAGTGAATGGTAATTTCGTCCTTGTTTATACCTCAAAATGTAAAAAAAAAATAATTTTCACCTCCTCAAATCCACCATGCAACCGAAAGTAATACAGTTCTTTTCTTTAAAAAGTCGGTAAAAAATATTTTTTTATTCTAGCTTAATTTAAAACTTTTAATGGTATTAAATGATTAAGAATGCCAATGGTAGATATAAAAAATAAATATATTTCGAGTCCTAAACAAATTTTAGTCTGTAATTCCAGGTATATATCTGCTACCTAAAATAGTATTTGTTTTGTTTTTTTTTAATTTGAAAGTAACCTGTCAAAAATAATTTTCGATTTCATTTGCGTAGGCCTATTTTTTTTTAAACTTGCGAGTACTGAATAATTAACAATGTTTGTCTTCCGTTTTTTATATAAATGAATATTTACCGTCCACCTACACCTGCACCCTCTATCACGTTCGAGAATTTTGTTTGTGTGTGTGCATGAGAATATAAAAAAGGTATGTGTGTATGTTAAAGCGCTTACACAAACGTAAACCTAGTTATGATGACTATAAACAAACATTGCGTTGAGTAAACATCGATACCACTAATGTTGGATATTTGAAGCGTTTTCTTTAGGCGTTTGTTGCGTAATATATATATTTTTTAACATAACCGAGTAAGCAACGAAAATCTTCGTCATGCTGTTAACTAATGGAGTTACTAACTTTTAAAATATTTTACTTCTGCTCACATACAAGTAAGGTGAAACTAACTTCCTTTAAGAAGTTAAGAAAAAACTTTTTCCCTAATGTCGCAAACATCAACTTTCAGTTAACTAACTCGACCTATTATAAGCAAGTTTCTAAAATAAACGTAATGTTAATATAAAAAAAAATTCTACTAATAATAATACTAGTGAAATCTAGTTTATTTCTAAATATCGTTGAAAACAAGGTAAAAACTTTAATGTAAAAACAAATTTTTGTGAGCAAAATGTTAATCAGGACGTTTCATTCAGAACAGGTTAATCATGTAATATTTTTTCTCTTTTACTAATTTATCTTATATACTGCATATACTTTAATTTTAATTTACGTCTTGCTATATCTTCATGAAATATCTAATTTTCAAAAACCCGAAGTAAAACAACAAAAACAAAGTATTTTATTCATTCGCTTTTTTCATGGAAATAATTTTGGAATATCAAATAAGATTTTCTTAAAACAAAGGTAGTTTTGTTAAAATGAGAAAAAATAAATATTTATTATCCATTAATAAAACTGGATTTATTATACATTCGGTAATAAAATATTACACAAATTATTTTCAAAATTAATCACAACTGAAAGTAAATCGTTACTGCACTGGTATAAACAATAGTTAATAATAAAAATATCTCGTTTGAAATTTTATATTTCAGTACCAGATAATAAGAGTAAAAATAAAAATATATTTCAAAACTGAATGAAGAGTTAATTATTATTACTTTCTTAGCAATAATTCCACTCAGTATATATAAATAATTTAAGTGTGCGAATAATATAACTTAAAATCATAAATAGATACCTATTACATATTATCAAAGTGTGCGTCTTTTGTATCCAATTTTGTACAGAATAATATAAAACGAAAGAATGTGAAAACTACTCATTTTAAATATCTCAAATACGTGTAGATTACTTTCACCAAACGAAAGTATGAAGAAAATCATATATTTTTCATTTCATGTAAGCATACTTTAGAACACAAAAACAATAAATAAATCATAATAATAAACCGTTCACATTTTTATTCATAAAATTAAATTATGTCGCATTAAATTATTAAATAATAATATATAAACATAATAAATGTTAACGTTTGAATTATTTTTATTGTAAACAGTCTTCTTTGACTTCATATTTATTTTAATTTAAATACTAGTTCTTGGAGTGTACCCCAGGATTCGGTTCTGGGTCCAGCCCAGTGGAGCATTGCTTTGGACGATGTCCTACGGCAGCACTTCCCGGCGGGTATCACCCCAGTGGCGTTCGCCGATGATTTAGCGCTTTTGATTGTGCGCAAAACAAAAGAGGAACTCGTGGCAGCCGGTGAAGAAGCGGCTGACATGGTCAGAAGGTGGCTGCTAATAACTAATAGTCTATGGCTCGCTGAAGACTAGGTTAAAGTAGTTATGGCTGGAAGACGCAGTCTAAATCCAGTGCATTTTAGAGTGGGAAACACGATAGTCTACCCTAGCCCAGCCGCGAAGTATTTAGGGGCGTGGCTGGACAAGCACCGATCCTTTATTATGCATGTTGAGGAGGCAGTGAGAAAGGGCGACAATGTGGTGCAGGCGCTCAGCAATATCATGAAGAATAAGGGCGGTCCTCAGACGGGGAAGAAAAAACTGTTGGCCAGTGTGCACTCTTCGGTAGTATTATCTGGAGTTCCTGTATGGCTGGGAGCGTTGTCGAAGGCCAGGAACGTGAGGCGTTTGGGTATGCAACAACCTAACCTAAATATACGTATCATCGCGGATATCGTACGATAAGCGCCGAGGCGGTATCGGTTACAGTTGGGGTGCCGCCGACAGACAAGCAAAAACGAGAGCTTCAATAGTGGCCGGACGGAACAGAAAAGAAGAAACTTTCGGTCTCTATATGGGTTAGCGTGACAAATGGCAAGATTCGGACAAAGAAAGGTAGACATACGGTCTCATAAGCGATATCGGTAACTGGGTGAAGCAAAAGCATTGAAACACAGGCTAAGAATTCACCCAGTTCCAGCCTGGATATGAATGTTTCTGCGAATATCCGTACAGGATGGGCAGAAACAATACAAGTCGCTGTAATGATTGCGGTGGGCTCGATACAGTAGAGCATGTGGTGTTCTTTTGCCCTAGTTGGCGCGACTTAATAATAGTGCTCGAGGAACAAAGTGTGGAGGAGGCCAACAATATAATCGAGGTGATGCTCAGCAATAGCGACAAATGGGAATCTGTCTCGACTACGATCGCAACAATGATAGGAAAGAAGGCCAATGAGGAGAGGCAACGACAGGCTGAGGAGATGCGGATCGAAAAAGACAGGCTGCTCGATGATGGGTGATCAAAGGGTCCAACTCCTGCGGGTTGGCGGCGGGGGCTCCTCGGAGTCGTCGATCGCTCCCTTGGGACGCCTTCCGATCATCTAGATTCGGAGAGTAGAGTGCCCGGGTGATCATGCAGGCACTGTGAACATACCATATGGTTTAGATCTGGCCCCTACATGATAAGATAGGGAGGAATTTTACCGAGAGAGAGCCCCCACTCCCATCAGTGCAAGCCTGACGGCGGCTGGCAAGAGCCAGCCACCGTCAACAGTTTAGTTTAACGTTTACAATAAAATTAATGGCAAATACAATTTATAAGAGGAAAAGTTAATGAAAAATACCTTAGAAATGTATTATTATATATTACGCAGCAGAGGTAATAATAATTGTTCAAAGATTAAACGGTATAAAAAATATCCATTATAAATACTGTTACTAAATTGAGAATTAGGTAAAAGTTTTAAATCATAACGATTGAAATTAATAAAAAAGTATCTAAAAGAAAATCCTCTACTCTGTATTATAATTAAGAAAAGACTGTTACGCGCAAGGAAAAAATTAAACTGAGTGTAAAGAATCAGAATTACAATTGTAAATATCCTTTTTATTATTTACAGAACTGTTTTAAAAAGGAAAAATAAAAGGCAATGTCTGCATCTTTTATTGACTTGTAAGAAAGATTTGTAAAATTAAACAAGTCGTTTATAATGGAAAATCTAAAGAGAACAGAAAATAGTCAGGAAAAACTATTATTATTAAGACTTTTTTTTTTTTTTAAGAAAAAAATAATATTGTTTTTCTCCATACTAATAATAAAAACAAAATAACAATGAATAAAAAATCAATTTTGACGGTAAATCATGTGAATTCTAAGTAGGAAGTAAATGTATGATGAAAAATGGACCAAAGATTTCATATGTTTAATATTGTAACAAAAATTAACAAAAAACGATAGAACTGTTAATTGGTTATGACATTAATCAGATGTCTTAAGAACTGGAAATGAGAAATTAATAAAATCAGTAATAGGCACAAAAGGAATAAAGGATATATTAAAAAATCTCATTTAAGAATGTATAAAATTAACTAAATTCCAATCTAATTAAAATTCCCATTAATATAAATAATACAAACATAAATATTAAATATTAAAAAAATAAAAATAAATGCAATAAAAGTAGAGAAAATATCAATTATTTTGTAGTAAGAATTGTAGGGAAGAAATCAAAATTAGAACTTCAATTAAGTTTCAGTAAAAGTATCTGTAACATGATTCCATGACTAAAGATCAAAGGAAAAAACGTTCATTAAATTTCTTTGTGGATTGTAAGATCTTCTTGATTTGCTTTCATTGATATAGAAATTTTGTTTGATTTCAAAAAAAAAAAATGGAGAAAAAATTTAAAACAAAACTTTTATTCTATTCAGATATTATTATTTCATCAAAAATATTTTATTTATTTTTTGTTTATTTATTTTCTTTTATAAAACTAATGCAGCAGTATCTGTTTCATAAAAAAAATATTAAGAGATTGCTACACTATGAAAAATATAATAAGATATGATGAAACCATAATATTACAATACCGTAAAACCATTATGATAATACTTTCATTTTCCTAAAATGTACTGAAAAATTTGTTAAATGAAAACGTACTCCCTATTTTAATGTACCTTGCTTCTTTTTAGAAAATATGGCGATTAAAAAAACATTTAACGAAAGAGTAATTCATCTAAACTTTAATTAATTACCTGTTATTAGATTATCATATGTTTAATTTATGTTGTTATATTCAAGAACAAATTTAAAAATACTAAACTTAAATACTTTCAAAATACTTTTACGTCGATTTTTAATACAACAACGCAACAGCAAACCTGATGAAGAAATATATGTCTTAATAGCAAACTTTTTTCAATTCACATACATGTACAAAAGACACGTGCTCTAAAATTTAAAAACCATGAAAGTTAGCATAATATAATTTATTGCAGAGTTGACTGCATCCTAGTAGATAAATATGTATGTAATATAAAATATTTGAACAATGTGATATGCCTAATATAATTTTATTAAAATGCTCCGTTTTATTGGTTCTAGAATACCAGAGTTTGATATGTTTCAGGCTTTTAGGTCATACGAAACAAAGGATAGGAGTTCAGTGAGAAAATCTCTCGCTAAAAATCTTTATATTGCTGTAAATCGTTTTTGCAGTGGAATTCAATGAATAACAAGATTTTAGTGCACAACGAAATAAAACTAAAACACTGTAAATACTGACTAAGAACAGTTTTTAAAAAGGCTTGAATTAGAAATACTCGTTGCAGAGAGTAACTGATTAACTAATTAGACTATATAATGGAGTCCTGTCATACTCATAAAATAAAAAAATCTTAAATAACTGCAATTATGATTTTAATATGTTGACTGCAGTGAGGAACACCGGTAATCCTCAGAATTTTTTTGTGAGAGGACGCGAGGATCTACGGTGGTTCCTCGGTTCATATAATTTCAGAATGGGCCTATTTGAAAAGCTTTGAATCTGTCTTGTGGCCCTCTCGTAATGATAATAATAGCATCAATCTATATAAGCCTGTGTCATCTAGTGACTATTCATGGTGCTTGTTTTTTACAATGTTCATGTGAGTTCTGGTGGTCATTTGTAGTGTAGTATTTGCGTTTTCTTTAATAATATTTGTTCTTATTTAACAGTTTCTGCGTTTTAGTTCGTAATAATATAGGTTTCATAATAATATTTTATCCACGAACCGTAAGATCACATAAGTTGATAAAAACAGACTTTTATAAATTTATTTATTTGAAAAGAAAGACCGATCCAGAAAGAGACAAAAGTAACAAAAAAATAAGGTAAAGGTGTACTAGTTGTTATGCAGAGGTTGCCAAGAAAGGACGGGATGCACCACTAAAAGTTGTAAAACTTGTTTCAACAAAGTGTGAGTTATGTAAGAAATTTATGTTTAGAGTGTTATACTGCCAGTCACGGACATTGAAGTAACAATAAAATTACAAAAAGGATCATTAAGTAAAGACTGTTACAAAAATTAATACATATAATTTTGTAAGTGAAGATCACCGGTGATCCTCTTGGCACTTTGGTAATACATTTATCATTTGTGCATCCTGAGGATCACCAATGAAGCTCGAATTTTTTTTTTTTTAATTGGAGGTTTGTTTTGTATCTTTTTCATAATATATAGCACTTATATAATTTTGTAGTTTTTCTTTCACGGCCTACAAATGATGATATTTATTATGTATTGCAGCAGGCTATGTGTTTTTTAAATAACTCACTTTCTTGCCTTAATTTTAGCTTCATTTTCAAATCCTTATATGTTTTTCTTCCTACCACAACAGTTAAATAACTGTTTTCCTTTACTAACGATTCCAGTAAGCCTTTGTTTACATTACAGTTAGACTTTTTTTCTACTTCCTGTTTTTTTTCTAAAATACTAGGCTAAGGTATTTTTTAAATCTAGACATATGCCTCTTTTCTTGGAACGGATAATGGTCAACGATCATTACTGATTAAAAAACCAGTAATCATTTGTTAATGACTAATTGCAGAATCCAATTACAATAATTTTACTTATAGCTAATTTCATGCTAGATAGAATAGTATTCTAGAAGAAAAAACAATATTAAAAATTACAAGAAAATTAATTTAAACAAATTTCAAAATAATACACTTTTCACAACAAATAATAGTGATACGTAATTGACCTCTCACATTTAGATCAAGACTACTAATTCTTGCAAAATTCAGTTATCGTTTAATAAACTGCTCTGCAATACCATTACAACAACTATGAACTTCTTTCTTTGCTGAAAAATCAAACTACACCGCAACTATTAGGATAAAAATTGTTTATCATACTTTAAAAACAATCACAGGGTTAAAAACATCCTCGAGCTTGTATATGAAAATATGATACATTAATTTTGTATAAAGTTAAATGAAATGCATTACGTGGATTAACAGATTATTTGTAACTCAGAGAGGGATTGTAATCAAATATTTAATTACAATAATTCTAATTCGAAAGTAAGTGAAACTTAATTAACTAAGATGGTCAAAAACTTGAGATACATAGAAAAAAAAAGCTTCATAGAAAAAAAGCTCCTAATAATATTTCTAAACTTTAGTCAAGTAAATTTTCACGGTATTTAAGAAGGGCTTAATCTTTCCATTGATAAAATTGAGACTTTTATACCACTAAACTTATTGATTTTTAAAAAAATATTTTTATATTTAAATAACAATTTGTTACAAAAAAAAAAATGTACAGATTGACTTGCTGAAAGAGTAAACGTTTGTTTATAAGGATTATTTAAATGTAACCCTGTGCTCTAACGCTCTAACCTACGGTAATATATAGGATGTAACGTAGAGTAGATCATATATACCCCATCACATGATAAATACTTGTACGTAAGTATTTACCTTGTAAAAACAATATTAATAATTTCGGCTAAAAATTAGTTTAAAAAAGTTTCCTTCTTAAGCAATATGATTAAGGCAGAAAAAAATTACGACAAAAGTAACAGTTTTATTCCTTAGCATTACTTTTTCTTTTTTATACACTAAAACTGACCGGGAAAAGAATTTTATGGTTGGTAAAAAAATAAATTTTTTTTTTGTCAGACACTCAATAGTATTTACTGATAATACTATGTTTTGAAAAATTAAAAGAAGCAATAAAACATTATTATAGAAAAGTTTATTATTATTAAAACATTATTATTTCTAGAAAAGTTCTTCGCAAATGGCACTACCTAAACATCCCACCTTTCACAGTTGATTCTTTTTTTTCTTTATCATCAACACTATTCGAATAAATCCTTTAAATAAACAAGTAACCTGACCAAATTTCATGATTGTAAATAAAACTGAAGTAGTATAAGATTGTTTTATAGTAATTTTTTACATTCAGGCTTACGACATAAGAACGGTAATAAATTAAGAAATCTAGTTAACAAGATTTTAATGATAACAACGGATTCCATTTTCCTCTTTTATGCACTATAATAAATAGGAAATTAAAAAAAAATAATTTCTGTACGTACACTCTCTGTAAAATTTTGTTGTACCCATACTTTTGTCTGGAACGGTAATTAATAAATCTGTAAAAACTTTTACATTTTTAGTTCTGTAATTTGTGTTAAATTAATTGGAAAAATTTTTCATGGAGAACAAATTTTCCTTACAAAAATTGAGTAGGCGTTAAGTGAAGCAAGATTATTCCTATTTAACATAAAACATACACAGCTTACCTTTGCCGGAGCCAGCTGACTCCGATAAATATAGTGAAGGCCAACCAATGTGTGAAATTTTCTTATAAAGGAAGTTTACTCAAAGTATTTCTCTAAAAAAAATAAATGTCACTAACTGAAGTATAAAATCACTTCTTCAGACATTTCCTTACAACATTCTACACTTCTTACGTTCAAATAAGTTTAAATTCGTAAAATAAAATTTTGTATCTAACTGAAAACTCATCTATTCAATAGAAGTATCATTAGAATGAAAGTTTTAATAATAATTAAAATTTAAAAAAGTAACAGCTAACGGTTATTTAAATTTTAACTGCTCAGAATATATAAAAATAATAAGTTTCATAACAAAATTATAACTTCTATCCAACAATGAGTTTCTGTCATATTTCTGTCACTTTCCTAGAACCTGAATTTCTGAATATAATCTGATGTGTGATTTTGTTATGATAGCGTACATGATTTTTTGACTACCTAATTTACAGAAAGTATTGAAATAAAACTGGAATTTTCGGCAGTGAACATGACTTAAAATAAAACCTCGTTCAGAAAGAAAAAATAAATCCATCCCGGAAAGATGTCAGATGAGAAAGATGTCACGCACGATCCCTAATTGCCAAATTTATTAAATCATTATGTAAACCATCCATAGACACCCAACTTATATATCAGGTAATAATCTAATTATAGGTTTTATCAATAGCGATCAAGTCATATATAAAAAAAACAACACAGATTAAGATGTATTCAAAACCTTCAAAATTCTACACGGCAGAAAAATATTATCAAAAATTTATTTATCAATAAATCAGGTTGGATAATTTCTGTTTATTTTCACGTGAAACACAAGTTTTACAGATATATTCTCCACACAATTTTAATAAAAATAACGCAGTAAAATAATTTTATTTTTTAGTAAACATTCGCTGTAATACAAAACACAAAAACTTCATATTTATGAATCGGTTAGTTTCACATAAACATTTAGTTAAATGAATCACATCCCAAATTACATGATAAGGAGCCCTCAGCGAAACTCATGAAAAATTACATATTAATATAAAAAAAACTTTAAATCAAAGCACCTACAATCAGAAATAATGAATGGTATTCAACACCAATACAACAATAGAAAGCAAAATTAGATATATTAAGAAGTAAAAGAAAAATGATGAACCAATGTAAAAAAAGAAAAGCATACGTAACAAATCTGAAGTTAAGAGCCTACCAAATAATAAATATATATAATAATCACCTATGTAGTTCAGATCAGAGGAAAACAATAGGCGTAATTTTTCATCATTTATTTAATCTCTTATTCCAAAAATGGTAGGGGCATTAAACATGTTTGCAGAGCTGTAAAGATTAGCCAAAAATCTATTTTCAAACTGGTACGAAAGTAATTTCGCATTTTTTTAGGAAGGCATTTATTTATTATAACGGTATTAAAGAATCCAAAACAAAAGAGCTATTAAAAAGTGTAAGCCCTTTAGCTTCTGACATAATAAAGGAACATTACATTTTAACAAGGCAATATAAAGTTTATAATTAAGATGTATTAAATAGAGAACAGCATAAAGCGAACAAAGAGATAATAAAGAAAGTAACGAAGTTTATGAAATACGTAGTATGGTAATTTGTGGAAGAAAATAATTTACGATTATAATCTGTTTCTAAATTACCATGTTAGTAGAATTATTTCCGTATTATGCCACACAACGATCTTTTACTGCACACTAATTTTATACTCTTGATATGCCATAAAAGTTTAATTTGAAACCTTTTATTATAAATGAATTAAACCTGTCACTAATAAAATAACAATAAGTTAATTAAATTATACTTACTAAAAATAAAAATATAGTGAATATATGCATATATATTGAAATGACTCGCTATAACTTGAACGTTCAACAAACAACTCAACTTACCATCTGTGGTAACAGTGATAAAACAAATGGTAACATTTTTTCCAATAAGTAATTATTTATATAATAAATTTTATATTCACAATGGTCAATTAATTAACACATTTAATTCCATTTCGTAAAAAAATCTAAAAACTATTAAACACAAGATTATTATAAAAACGGAACATTATTCCTTAATGTTTCTCTTTTTCTTCAAAACTAGAAAGTCATCAGAAAAGAAATTTTATCAATAAACATTTAAAATCAGCCTTAATAATTAAAATAAAACAGAATTAAGAAGTAGGAAGTAAAAAAAATCTACCGGAATTGGTGTTTTCTGTTTGAGGTACAATAATAAAATTTACACTGAAAATATTATTCTACGTGTTAGGAGCATACATTTAATCACATTTTGGCTGGAATCACGTTCTTGTTTCCTCTTCAACAATAGAATTAACTGCGTTTTTTTGTATGCGTGTGAGGTGTTATGTTTTAAGAAACAATACACTACCGCATATTCACAGATACAGTCAAATTTATTTACCTCATAAACCTATTAACCACTTTAGGTATTATCAGTTTGCATTTAATAATCGGTGGTTAAAGTGTATTACAGATATACATACAAACCTCTTTTATTATAAACATTATTTAAACATTTAACAATATAGAGATCTACAAAAATATAGAGGCGGCGACGACGACGTCGAAGATGATTATTATAATAATAATAATAATAATACAATATTTAAATAATCATTACGACTGCCAGGTGGTCAAAAGCGGATTCAACGCATTCAACCCACAAAAAATAACTTTCAGTTTTCTATTACCAGGGCTAATTTAAGTAATATTTTAGGTTGGCAAATCTGAACTATCATATTTTATTAATAACTGTAAATGATTTCCACAGATCAGTTTTACTATTATTATTTTACCGACTTCTATGCATTCGTTAAGTAGCTTAGCATGTTAACTCTACGGTCGAAGAATTAAGCACAAAATAAGCAATTTTCAAAATTTTCCAAAAACTCAATGTCCAGAATAAATACACCCTAAATTAATTTTTCTTTTCACAAAACAAAATTCATCAGTAAACCCATATTTTTTAATTTAATTTTATTTAATTTTTTATTTAATTTTAATTTATTTAATAAATTAATTTTTGTCTATTTTAATTTAATTTAATTTAATTTTTAATTTTTTTATTTAATTTCATTTTAATTCTTAATTTTTTTTATTTTTGTCTAACCAAAGAATAGAATTTTGTTATTATTGTTATTATTATCATTTATATATAAAAAAACACTATAGTCAATATTAGGAACCACTGTAATTATGAGCGGAAGTCATATACAGTAATTTAAAATCACCGGATTTTAATGTTGTTTAAACATTAATATAATTATATTTTATGATATTTTATTTAAAATACATCAAAATAATTGCATATTGTTATTTTGCTACGATTACCCCCTTTTAAAGCAACAATATCAAAAGTAATAATTATTTATATTATGACAATGATAAAGGTAAAAAAGTTTACAAAAACTGGCAAGTGTTAATACCGTACTTTAGAATAAACTAATGGTCACAAAAAAAAAAATAGGTTGTAGGAGAAATATGAAAACCGTTTTCTGCATAAAAGGTAAAACAAACGTCTGGTTTTTTTTAAGGATATCAATAAAAAAATTTGGGTGTCACTACTTGTTCGAGAGTTGTTCCTCTTTATCTGGACAACGTTCCTTGAACACGAAGTGATATGTCTCCCGTGTCTAAGGCTTTTTAGTCCAACTCTGGGTCTTCCCCAGACATTACATCTCAAAACAAAAGAAAAAAACGATAAAAATATGTAAAACAGATAAAAATAAATACGTGAAACATATGTAAATAAATACAGAATAAAAATATATCTTTATATCCACATTCTTTTGTACGGATTTCAATAGAGAAGTAATTTTTAAAACTAAGATACATCAAAGTTATACGAATAAACGGGTAGTTTATACCTTGCAAAGACTTCATTAGGTACAGAAGACGGCGGGGTATTGGGAGAAGTAAAGGCTAAATACTCGTTATATGGCTATTTATACGGCTCAACTCATCAGACCCTTCTACCCATGATTCTAAGCGTAATCCCCCCCCCTCACAAACAGTAGTGACTTCTACGGCAACAGTCATATTCCCTCAACCACTCTCCGTTTATAGAGTAACTATTACGCAAGTTACGTGTCAATTGCCCCCACATTGACGGTACCGTCATGTTGAGAGTACAATAAATTACGAAGCCATTCGGTTTGATCCATGCACAGGTGTGAAAGAAGTTTGACTTTACTATTCAAACACTGAAGGTATATAATATTATAACGTAAATATAAAATATTAAAATTAATGTAAGTCAACAAAATAAAAATCTATAAATATAAACTGATATAAATATAAACTATAGAATTAAACCCTTTAAATACGCTAGCAAATACATTATAGTATTAAGCTGTGCGGAATTCTCACTGAACATAATTATCATGCTACAATTTTATGTTTCAAAGTAAACGTTGAACTCCTAGCTAAGAGTAGCGTCTCGGTTTTTCATCCAGAGGACCCGGGTTCGAATGCCGATCGGGCATGGCACCTTTCATAAGTTACAAAATTCCATTTTCATATTCGCACGTACAAGCTTCAAACCTTCTGTGGTGAATTAATTCATTAAGCAAAAAAAAATATTGTAAAAAACCTAACCTAACCTGAAAATTAAAAAAAAAATCTACGGTTACTAAAATTTGGAGTCTTCTGTTATTACTTAGGCTAATTCTGTAATTACAGGTGATTCTGAGAAGTTATTTGATCAATTTCAATTTTGTTCATAATTTGATATTCCATATTCGATGCTTTGAGAATCAGGAAAAACAAGATCTAAATGTCTGACAGATGTGTTGACAGCGGATGATCCGTGCAATGTAAAAATCCGCGCCGTGTAATCAGTACTCTAGTCAATTAGCTATCAGTTTCGTGAGTTATCGAGACCTGTTCAGATGCTAATTTGTTCGGTGGGGAGAAGTAATGGTTAACGTTAGATTTAAGGTTAAGTTTAATGTTAGAGTTAAGGTAAGACTTTTGTGGAGAGAACTTAAGAATAAATTACTAAGGATATCGCATTACTTAACACCATCTCCTAGGATACTCGGTTGAGTATGTTTAAATGGAAATATATACATATTCCGTGCTATTAGTAATGTGTACGACGAATTATCATCACCTTAAGAAGAGCGCCGTCAGTCATCTTCAACAACTGACTTCGAGTCCAACTCTGACGAATTAAGGATAGTTTATGGTTTGTTCCTCTCTCTGCAAAACTCTACCTTAGCCTTAATCCTATGCTCTCGTCACAGAACTTGATCCTCTCTCTACGAACGAATTAGCATCTGAACAGGGTTATAACTCACAAAACTGTTTGATAATTGGTTGGAGTACTGATAACGCAGTGCGGATTTGACCTTGCACGGATCACCCGCGGTATAAAACTGCTTATCGATAATTAGATATTATGTTGTCTTGATCTCCTATGGTTTATAAAAGTATGAAAAAAATTTAAGGTAAACAGGTAACTGCTCACAATCACCGTAATTATAATATATTAATAGAGTAATTTATTGTATTAAAATTAAAAATTTTATGTATTAAAATTTTATAACGCATGATCTTCAATGATTCTGATAAATATCTATAGGCATGTAAAAAATGCAAAACAACCTTAGTACTGGTGAAATCAATTTCTGAGTCAAATAATGTAGAGAAAAAAAGGAACCAATTATCTAAAGAGCCTCTAAATTTAAAAAGATATTATTTTTATAGGTTTTGATGAGAATAAGCAGACAAAAAAAAATTAATAACAATTCTATATTTTAAATATATATAGCACGTATAAGAGTAAACTCTTAAAAAATTTGACATATGTATTTAGAAAAATGTATACCACTAATTCGTTGAATTTCATAGACGCCTACGCGTTATTTCAAAAGCTTTAAAGGTCTATGATGGAAAATGATAAATGATCGTCGACGTAAAAGATTGGACCTCTCGTTTAGTGTCAGCAAAGAAGTTTAAAACGAACCGATGAAAGAAGAAGATTTATTGATTTGAGAACAAGTGTTAAGACCTTGTAACTTAGTTTCGCTTTAAATACAAAATATTATTTTTTTTAGAAAGAAATCTGTTCTTTAAAATAAAAACAAAGAAAATAAATAATAATAATAAGTTTATGTACTTCTATATTAATTTCTTTCTTGCGACAAAACAAAACAGATTCTACAGAATCAAGTACCGAAAATATGATGATCTTTCAAAAAAATGGGTTGAAAAGGAATACTTCACAGCTTAAGATAATAAGTTAAAGATAGTATATCAGTAAATTTAATACTTTTTAGAGCTGTATTTTACAATTGTTATTGCTTAAAATATTATGCAATTTTGTGATTTATGTAAAAAAATTTTAACGTTTCCAACGTTTCATTCCAACAAGGAGTAGGAAATTTTATCCAACACAATTTTATTCCAACCAGTATTGAGTATATATTAGAGTACTAATATATTTTCCATTAATGTATTTTCCACAACATTTTATATCAAATTTTATTTTAGAGGAATTTCTGTAATTATTATTCCCCGTCTTTTACGAGAGAATATAATTAACAAGAAGAGGTAAAGTTTAAAGCGTTAGAGATAGGGTTACTGTTCTTTTTAATGATCATTTTGATAGATTACTCTTAACGTGAAGAATAATAATAGATTCGTCTTTCAATGTTAATCTTCTTTATCTTCAAATAATAATAACAACAATGCACCAAGCCTTGGGAGCAATGATAGAAAGAATGATAGTTAATAATATGAAATCTCCTCTCTCAAAAGAAATCATAAAACCTGCTAAAATAGAACTACCAGTAAATAAAAATATTAAAGTGATATCTGAAAAGGCCAAAAAGTAATCAACATTGAAGGAAGGTGTAGTAAGAATGCATAAAAAATCTGACCCTGGCGAGTTGCTGGTAGAAGTTACGATAGAGAAGATCCTGAGTAGAATACTGTTGAAAATATAGCTATGGAGCCTCGAAGTCAGAGGACTACAAAAGAGAGGACGAGCATTTCAGTCGTTCCAGAAAATTCAGGAGTTAATGTAGTTTACTTCAATGCAATTTTCCCCTCCACTTCAGCCGGTGTCATCAAATACCGGCTGCAGGGCATTCTCTCCTCAGTAGTATTGGAGATTGATGAAGATTCCATTTCTGAGATCTCAAATAACCTGTCTTCAAAGATGGAGGCCTCAGAGAGGAGGAAGTAGAAGCTCAGGAGGACGAAGAAAAGAAACAAAAAAAGGATGATCTAAGGGAAATCCTAGACGATAAATGTATGTATGTAACATATTTAAAAGTCAAGTCGACTGATTTTTTTTATGCTTTTTGTACGTTTTGTGTTTTCTAAGCTACAAACAAATTTATTCTAAATATGTATTTTAAATAACTGCAGGCACTTTCCATCCGTTTTGAATAGTAACATTTCTTTAGAAATGTTTTGATAGGCATTTCTTTAGAAATGGATTGTATAAATGGCAAGGGTCCTCCTATACGCCCTCGTCAGCTTGTGTTATTTTGGGGTTTAAATGATTTATGATAAGTCTGTTTTCACGATGATCTGTTTTACAAAACTGTTCTTTCGACCTGGTCGCTATTTTTGATCAGGATGGGAACGTTTTTTTAGCTTGGGACAAGAGCAACGGACCATGGTAGTCGATAAAAAAAAAAATCAAAAATAATCTATTCCTTTTCATCGAAATTTGCTTTATTACCGAAATATGATTAATATAAATCAATACCATTCAGTAAAATGAGTTTATAGATTTAAAATTTATTTAACAGTAATAATTAGATCTGCAAACATATATGCTATTAATCATTCGGTCACATAGTTAATTAGCAACATCATTAAAATCCAACTTAAATTAGGTATAAAATAAGCTAGAACACTGTTAATTATAGGTACTCATGAAAATTTTAGAATATTATATTTTAGTCAAAGGCTAAAACCAAATTATTCGTCTGTAATAGAAGGACTGAACATATCCTAGTTGCAACTATTCAACCACCGCTCAAATACCACTCGTAATATATAATTGAGTATGCATTAAACTCAATTACACAACACATATTGTGTACAAACAATTAATTATTAATGTGAAGTATACAGAGGGTTTTTTTTAAACAAAAAAGGCCAAAATATTTAAAATTAATAAAACATGTTTGAGAGAGACTGCCGTTTAACACTATGAAAAATTGGATCTATTAAAATTAAAATAAAACTTAATTGTAAAAAAAAATAAGTTTATATTTTAATAATTTCTAAGAATTCAGTAGACACGTCATATCTAAAAAAATTCACATCTTTAACTTCATAACTACGCTGTATTTACGACCACCTATATTTAAACTTGGAAAATTCTCTCGTAACTAATGATTCAGACTTCATTTACTGCGAATGAGGCACGATTATGGAATCAGTTATCTGAATTATTAATGTACTCAACATCTGTAAACTATTTCAAAACTGAAAAATTCAATATCTTTTAAAATTTGTAAAATTATACATATTTTCTTTCTTTGTACTTATTTTAAAGATACTTTCAAAATAAGTTATTAATAAAAAAAATATAAATCATACCAATTTGTAACTTCCTTTCATCATCCTCTGGTATTCTGCCTATCAGTAGTCCCATTACGCCGGCGCTGTCACCAGCCATTTCTGTCCCAAGCCTTCCTTTGTAAAATACTACAGGAAAATAAAAGAATGAAATATTAAAATCGATGATTAAACATACTTTATGTAACCTAATTAATCAAATCATTAACTTTAGTAGCAGATATGGAACAAGTAATAAATATCCAATTGTGAAATACGATCAAATATTAGTAAAAATTTAATACAATATTTTTTGTAACCTTTTGCGGAGAAATTATACTGTAAAATAAATTAAAAATACTATTAAATAATCAGTCATTTCTAAACAGATTAAAAAATATTAGTATTTAACTATTAAAAACCGATTGCAAAAGATAATAAAAAAAAAATAAAATAAGAACGTTTTACTACAAGGAAATTTACACTGAAACTGACGCTTAAACAAAAGCCATGCAGTATTTTAATATTAGATCTATTTTTCAAAAATGTTACTGATAAATTTATTTTTATACATTGAAGGGAAACTACGAATGTTTCTGATATAAGTTCAAATTTCCGTTATGTAGTACTTTACTGTCGCTTTCTGATATTATTTCAGTAAAAACAATTTTAATCTGTCACTGTGTAATGAACGTCACTTTAATATTCTAAAGATTACACCTACTTCTACTACCGATCAATTTTTGATTTTATTTATTTTTTTGTTTTTATATATTGGTACAGGAGACATTGTTTTTTATTTATACTTTTGTTCTTTTTACCTGTGATTTTTTTCTGGCACTGTGTTGAGTATAGAACTTTACTTGGACTTCTTATGTAAGTGCCATTTCTATATATGAGGTATTCAACCTTTCTATGTTTTAGGGAGGGGATTCGTCAGGGACCTCTCTTTACATTATTATTATTATTATTATTATCATTAATAAATTTAGTTACGGTTTCCTATGAGGTACCGTTTTATTCGATTTTCCAGATACTAACCAGAAATCTTGTTTACTACCTTTACTAGAACTACTTTTGTTTTCCCTAATTTTTTATAAATAAGAACCAGTTCTTCTTGTTTCTGTTAGAGGAATGATTTTTAGGTATATACAAAATTAATTTACCTTTAATCAGCCTAAGTAACAGTACATTAAAAATATTATGTTCTGTGGATGAAATCTTACAGCCAATCTGCGAGGTTCTTTATAATTAGTCGTGATACGATTGGATTTCTCCTTAAGCATATGTGTTTTACGCTCGTCTTATAGGTAGATATGAAATAATGTTTTACTTATTTTAACCATTTGATAATATAATAAATATCTGAAAAGAAAATTATTTCAAAATCGGGACGATATAGTGAAAATATTCAAAACTGTAAAATATAGGTGTATAAGAATTTCAAGCAAAAAGGATGATATAACGGTTTATTATATCAGAATTTCTAGCAACGTTGCTGAATAACTGACATATGACAAAGCAACGCCTTTCAACTCTAAATTTTCTTCATTTACATTACTTCTGTGACAGTTTTATTTGATAGAACGTTACAATAATTTTAGCTTTCAGTACGGTATAATCTCTACTTAGGCTTATTAGAATTATGCACCTCAATTGTAAAATTTTTCTTTTTCAGTACATAATTTATCAAAACCTTTCATGTATAGCACAAATCATTATAGGTCTTGCAGAAAATAAATATTAATTCAATTTTATAAATAATTTTTTTAATTTTAGTAGACTACTATAGACTTTACGCTGTATAAACCTATACGTTAAGGGATGCAGATTCTTATGTACTTTCGTATCAAAAGATTTCTAATCACTATACTTCATTTCTAAATATATTTCTATATGATAAAATCCAAATATCATAGATATATTTAAAATTTTGAAGTTTTTCTTTTTATTTCTAGATTTTTTCTCAATTTTTGATTAATAGCTTTATTAATTTATTACAATAGTGTTTATTTTAATAAGTTTATACCACATTATCTTTTATGTAACATTTAGTTATCTTATGTAGATACCTTGATATATTTAAAATGCCAGCCAAATTTTATTTTAGTTCTTTTCGTAGTGTCTACCAAAAAAAATCGTATAAAAAATATCCTGTGCAAAACTATTACTGAATTTAACTGGAAAATAAAAAAAAACGTTTAAATGCGACTTAAAAAAAAAAGATTTCCTTAAAATTTAAATCCATATGGCCATTTCAATTTTCCAACAATTTTAAATCATTGGATAATCGAGGAAATAATTTATATAAAAGGTAAATAATAAAATAAAATATACGGTTAAAATGATAAAAGTTATATTGTTTTTCTTTTATTCTAAAAATGTTTTATAAATTAAAAAAATATATTCTTTCGTTTATTTAATGGATTCGTTTTTTATAAAGGAATGTCCCGGGAATGGATGGCCAAACTTAAGGGTTTGATTCAGGAACAAAAGAAAAAACAAAAAAGTTCACGTGTTCTACATCACTTAATTTTCCTTCAGATCACAATTTTTATTTTCCTTCTGTCCTTCTAATCACTTATCAATACCATTTACATATTAAAAAAAAAAATTATGTATTAATATGTAAATTAGTCTATTTAAAGATATCAAACTAAATAAGATAAAATCAAGAAGGAAATATCAACCGAACGATTGACGACCATCCGTTATAATATAAAGATGAAATAAGGAGGAACTGATAACTTAAAGAATGTCTGTTTTATGCAAAAAAAAACTCTACAAGATATTACTTTTATTTTAATATTTCTTATTTTGATATTGGAGGATATTATCAGTTTTTTTATATCTGCCTTTTTTTCCTTATTTTTACTTTAAGAAAACAATTCTCTTATTTTACTGGAAGAAAATTTCTTCAGAAGTAAAATCGTTTTAAGTTTTAAATGATTAACAATTAACATTCATTTATTCAACTGTAATATAATATCAGTTCATTTAATTCGGTATACGTTATTGTAAGAAATTATCTTTAATACTGATAATGAAATTATTAAATTTCTTATTCTTTCCTCATTTTTAAAATATCTGTGCGGAAATAAGTTATATGAACAGCTGATCTTCAACTCTGTTTATTTTTACTTTTCGGGAAGCTTCTCTTCCCAAAACAATTTCACCAAATTTCTAATGAAATCGTTATTATATTTTCTAATACTAATTATTATTAATACAATGCTGACGTTACAAAAATAGAAATTAATTTTTGTTAGAGAAACTGAAAAATATTACCTTTGAATTATACGTCATGTGATTTTAATAAGATATATAATAATATTCTATAAATTTACTATATTTCATTTGTTTATTGTAATTATTTACTGTCCGAAGAAGTGTAGCAAATAATTTATTTTATCCGATGTCATTTATTTTATAATTTAAGAAGTGAGAGTACATATTGAAGTAAGATTAAAAATCGGTGAAATTTAATAAAAATTAAAAATTACAATTATCTCAGGTTTCATATTTTCCTTAACACGATAATTTCAGCAAATAAATAAATGAGTACGAACGAAGTAAATTATTTTGAAATTTTTTGTTACTTCGACAATTAATAATTAATTTATCAAAATAAATGCGTAATCAGTTCTTGTCAGGTAAGTATTAAAAGACGAAAATAAAATATTCAATTTAAAAAATTAAAATATGTTTTTGTATTTGTTTATATTTTTTGTGTAGTTTCTGTTTATATTTTATTGCGAAACGGTATGAATTATTTTGAAAGTTTTACAAAAGAAGCAATTACTGTTGTGTACAGTACAACTTGACATTTCAACGTTTAAAATTAAGGCTTTTAAATTATTCTTTTTCTTTGTATATTTCGTCGTCGTATGAAAATGTAGAGAGTAGGTTATACTTCTTTTAGATTATAAAAAATGGAAAGAAGTGTTTGTTTCAATATACACATAAAATAAGCGAGATGTAGTGCAGACTAATATTTTAAGGAGTCAAGTTCTCGTTTTGAATTATAATGCTACTTGACGGTTAGATTTACTCATTAGTTCAGATTACTGTTTGCAATGTCATGTGATAAAAATATGGAAGGAGTGGAAAGAGAGACGGAAAATGGAAAGAGTCTTATAAGAAGCTCACGCAATTAGGAAATGGTGAAAGTAGTCGCGTCCGGCCTTTTCTCAACATTTACTTGAGTATAAAAGCTCCACTGAAATCACAGTAAAAGCGCAGAAGCCTCCTGTTTTATATTTTGCTCGGTCATTAAAGAGTACTTCTATGACTCGAGTCCAGCTAAACTTCTTTACCCCTCATCCCTCACTTTGTTATCAAACAAAAACTCCTTCAGCAGCATTCAAACCTCCCCTAACTTAACTATCAACTACGCTCAGTTGATTAGTGCCTCCCATCAAAATACACCCACACAGCAAACAAAATACTCTGCTAATTTACCATTTCCCTTCTTCATTATCGGTCTGACAAATAACAATTTTCACAAACATTTTTAAATAAAGATAAAATTAATTACTGGAATATAATTTTTTTACTTTTTAATACAACTCCATTACAAAAAAATTCAACGCCATTTTTTTTCTTAATAAAGGGCCTTTCGGAAAATTTATTTTACTGCACAATTATTAATTTCAAAGGTTATATTAAAAAAAGAATATTATTTTTCTGACAGAAAAGTGTTATTAATTATGATAATTATAAAAAAATAGTGGATGTTTCTTTAATACTTATTGAACATCTCTAATCTAGGTATTATACTTACTATAAATAAAATTTGTTTAATCGCTTTTTGACCTATATTCATGTTTCAAAAAATAAAATTTGTGTAATAACATAGCAAGTTACATTTTAAATTTTTATAAAAAATGTAGAATTTCATGATAAAAATCGTTGATTACCAATTGTAAGTAAGATTGATAATTGAAAACAAGTGTGTTCCTGCATGAGCACGAACACGTTCTTGTAACTATTGACAATAAGTCGGGACAAGATCGCACATTAATGCAATGGCAGAGAATTTCAATTTCTCTTTTATACGTTTCTTTCCTTTCCTTTTAAATGAATGTAAAAATCTACGACCACTATGCAACCTGTTTAAAAATGCCAAATTCTCCAAAAAGAAGAAAAAAAATTCATTTAAAATCCTTTATTTAACAGTTATTTTTCCCCAAATCGTGTTAAATAATCTCTCCGCCATAAATATAATAATTTAATAAATAAAAAAATGTGTAAAATTAAAATGAAAAATTAAAAATGACAATTATATTTTTCAGAGAAGGTACATGATCAAAATGAATAGTGATCCACTTTCAGTTTACTGTATTTTGCCTAAATTTTGTATAGCCTTAGGAGCGTTGGTCATGTAGCACTTACTTAAACAACTTTCAAATATTAAAAGACTTTCACTCTATCTTAACATACCAAAGAAATATTTTAAACAAATATAACTTTTGGATTAATCTAGATTCAATTATCTAAATAAAAGATAATTCAAAATTTCTAAAACGATTCCTGAAAAAGTTTAAAATTATTTTTTTAATTTGTCTCATAAAATCTTCTATTATATTTTATCACAAAAACTGTTTTCACACAAAGCAATTGTTTTCTCCGGTTTCACAAGATTTAAATTAACTAAAATATGTATGTAATATGAAAGTTGTTTAAAATTATATACTTTACTGTTTCTATTTATAAGTTTTATTTCTTTGTTTCCGTTAAAATTTCCCTAAAATACGCCCTCGGAGTGTAAATTATAAAATATTTTGTTAGAATCGATATGAAGAAAACATAAAAATAATTATAAAAAAAAAAACATAATCAAATGTCTCAATTTTCAATTTAATTATAAATTTAGTTTTCAATTATTTTTTTCATTCCATATTCCAGGAAATTTTCCGTAGATAACTGAATAATGGTGTTTTAATTATTTCCAGTCGATGCATTTATATATCGAGTAAATGCCACAAAGTACATTTCGTCTCGAGAAGGAAACCACTTTCCATAAATATTAGAAGTTAAGAAGTAGAAACATTTAGATTAGTATTAAGTAAGTTCATTTGAAAAGTTTCAGTTAGGCAATTTCTTGCCTAACTTAAATTTCAGTTATTGATCAAGTATAAGAACGAGAAAATTAGTAACATTAGCTAGGAAGACGTAAGAGAGGAAACCCCCACTATCCTCGTTGAGATATTCTTACTGAATACCCAATTCAAAAATAACAAGTTGAAAAACGGATTCGATGATATTGAATTTTCTAGTAAAGGTGATGTTTCAAGTACCTTTTTAAAGCTCTCTTGTGAAAGATTGCTTACTTTCGATTTCTTAAACAAACGGGTTTATAAGCGCTGTGGTAACACTGGACAAATGTACCCATAGAACGTAACTTTTTTTTCTTACCACCAATATTCTTAAAGAAATTCCAAAGAATTATTTAAGATTAGGTAATCTGCAGCATGAAACGAACATTTAATTCATAAGTTTAAATACGTTTTCATTGATAATGATAATTTTCATAAAAATTTGAATTTATCATTTGAATAATTTCATAATTAATTTTAAAAATATTGAAAGACTTTTTGTCAGGAACTACTTGCACAATTTTCTTCTACCAAAGATTTTAGCTATAAAACTGAAACTATCGGTTTTGGTGTCGCAGGCAGTGATGTTCTTGTTTCTTACACCACAGTTTCCGGCTTTGATTCCTGGCTAGGGTCTGGGAAATTCATAAAGTTTCAATCCAAGCATAGTCGAGAATGACCTTAGTAGTTGATATTACGTAACAAGAAAATGCTAAGTTTGTTAATTCCGATAAAAATGGAAAGGGAAATTTTGAATATAAAATCTATAATCTCCAATAAAACTTCATTGGTTAATAAGAATTAGCAGAATATAAGAGTTAATGCTCTATTAGTATTGCATGTTAAATAAAAAAGAAAAAGTAAGTTTTTTCATAAAACTGAGCCTTTGGTTATGACAATCGATTTTTCTTATAATAACTTTTTTTTAATCACGACATCTACCACATACTTACGTTTAAGCCATTAATAAATAAATATATATATATATATATATATATATATATATATATATATATATATATGTATATTATAATAAATATTCGTTATTCAATTTTTACATTGAGTTCAGAAGCTCGAAAGCTTCACACTTACTCAATATGAAATCTCGTATTTTAAGTCAAGACATTCTCAAGTAGTTGTATAAAAAAAAACTTATATTAAATCTTCTCATTCTAAGTAGTATGTATTAAAACTGATTTAATAAAAATGTTCTACTTGTCTGAATACAATCATTCATTCTTACCCGTTCATCTGAGAATACCGATTCTTCAAAGGATATTAAGAGTAGTTTTAAAAAATGGAATTTTTCAATAAAATGTTATTATTTGTGGTCTTAAGTTTATGCAGCTTTCTTTCTGGTCTTAAAAACCCGCTTTTAATAGAATTATTATATGAATTTATGATCATAGATTATGATTCTTGTAATTTTACCACCACCATAGAAAAAACGTTCTAATGCGCGCACGCCAACCGGTAAAAAAACCATTAGAAAACCTCCTTTAAATATTGAAGTTCATTTATGAACAACTATCTTTTTTTTACTAAAGTTCCACCAACTAGATTTTTCTTAAAATATCTATCTCTGATAATAAGAATTCCACTTACTTCTGAACAAGTTTAGTGGTACTCCTACACTTTTTAAGTCAAGTAATTCGTGAGTAGGAATTGTCAACTGTGGGATATTGAGGATGTAACATTCACAAGCTTCAACTTTTGTTTTATCTATAAATTTAATAAAAATAGAGATTGCTACTCAAATATACATTAAGCACACTGAGAGCAACACAAAAATTCCACTAAAAGAATATACCTTCTGAGTACGTTACATCGATACCGTTTCTATAATTGATAGAGATGTAATACACTTCCACCTTGGATTGCGAAGCCATCCAATTTAACGAAGACCTCATCTTCATTTAAATTTTTTTTTACATATGTCCCAAACAAAGTCATTAATTTACTAAATCAAAGTAACTAAAATTAATTAAAACTTTAACATAACAAAAAAAAATATTCATTCATATAACTAACAAGAATCAATCAAGCAATCTTCTCAGAGCTCTGGTTTGTCTTCTGAAACTTCTTCAGTAACCAAAGTTACCTCAAGTGAGTAAATTCTGTGAACTGGGCGCAGTAGTTCTTCTGACGCTGCCTTCAATCGAACCAAACGAGTTTCGCCATCTTTACTAGGAACTAGTTTTATAACATTCGTTAATGGCTGGTCCAATTTCTTCCCTTCTCCTTCAATGAGCACAACATCTATTCCAAATGATTGTTGGTCTCATCGCTTTTGAGCAGACCAAGGTACTCCACTCTAAATCGTGTTCTCAGGTCTTCTCTTATTCTTTGACGAAAAGTCAATCCTTTATTTAATCTTTTGGAATTTATTTTTTCACAATGGGGAACACCACTATGGTGTATATGTTAAATGAAAATAGCAGGCGTTCCAACAGCTGCAAGACGTCTGGTAGATGTGACACATCAGTCAATAGCCCGCTATTCACCAACGCTTCGCAATCACATACTACGGCGAACAGCTCTTCCCATCCCAATGATGATCTTCCCAAAACTTTGCGGAGTGAACGTTAAAGGAGTCAACCAGTGTTGACGTCCATACACCTCTCCATACACCCCATCAGGCAGATGGCGGATTAAATCCATTTGATCCTTTGTGATGTTCTATATTTTTTTACGCTGGCAAAATTTAGTTCATCAAAAGCGTTACTGGCCCCTCTAAAATTAAGCCCATTGTTCACATAAATTACAAACGGTCTTTCTCCTACAGGAATAAATCTTCTGAAAGCTTGAAAACGGATTTCGTATATAATAACGTTACAAGCTCGAGAAGTTCAGCGCGATACACAGCGCATATATATAAAAAAAACCAAGCCTTTACACTTTCTTTTAAAATTAATGGGCCTGGAAAGTCGATACCCACTACTTCAAAAGCAGCGGCATCTCTGATACGATCAGGTGGTGTTCAGCAGACGTAGAATCTAAACCTTTAGATTCCAAAGTGACTGATCACTTGTTTCCCTACACTTCAATATTCAAACTTGCTCGTAAGAAACAAATTCTGTCCTCCGGCGTGACTATTTTTCCTGTGAAACTCTTCGATAAATCTCGAAACTATAATATGATTGGATGGCAGCAAAATAGAAACTCTAATAACATCTGTAACTACTCACTATCTGTGTTCTAACTCTTGCCAAACAGAAAATTTTGCTTTAATTGCAGTTTTAATTTATTCTTTTCAACAGGTAAAGATTCCTTTTGTATTAGTACCGGCATTACAGATTCCACTTTTTCGACCTCTTCAGTCTTAATTCACCCGAATGGCGACCTTGAAGACGAGTATTATTCAGAGATCTACGAATCCGTGCTATCATTCTTACAATTTTTTTATAAGAAAAAAGTATCTATAATACCAATCAGTATCGTAAACAACATCCAGCATCATGAAGTATTGCAAAGTAGTCGTGCAAGGAAAAACGATTCGCGGCAGTCGCGCGTGAATAAAACTGAATTCGAACTTCAAATCGGCGTAATGCGAAAAAATGGCTCTATCTCCGCGGATTTTGGACAGATCGATAACATTTTTTTTAAACATGGGTAGCTCGAAAAAATAACTATCGCGCTATCATTTTTTACATATTATTTCAGATATAGTCAGCACCCTGCACGACTACCACAGGAGCACGCTCTATCTTTTGCTTATTTTTTCGAAGAATTTTAAATAAGTTTTACATTAATTTTTGGTCTAAATCTTTTCACCATTTTAAAGTACACATTATGATAAATAAATTGCACTTGAAATTGACACGAAGTTCGTAAAAGCCATAATAATTATAGTTGCCTGAAGAGTCTTTTTATTAACAAATTATCTCGACGAATAAACAAAAATTGGTTTATTCGTTGCTCAATCATAATTCGATTTGGAATTTGAAATCAGTCGTTACACGACTGATTGAATTCGGAATTCCAAGAGCTAACTTTTAAAACAATAAAACTAGTAAATAATTTATTTTTTCAATAAATATTGGCTTTGAAAAAACGTTAATTTTTAACGATTTTCGGTTTTTTTTGCAGGTACTGCAAATGCTTACAACTTTTATTCAGAACAATTTCACCTAGGAAGTTTATCATGGCCGAAAAAATAGAAAAACCGATTTTCACCCCTTTGAACGGCCGCATTTTGTCCACTCGCATAAAAACAATATATGCCGAAGTCTAAAAACCAAATGTACTTCCTTAAACTCTACTAATTTTCTTCAGTAATCGAACTCCTCCCCCCCCCCCCCCTAATCTCTGACTGGACATTAGTAGTATTTCAAAAATAAAAAAACTGACAAAACATTTATAGGACTTTGCCGTTTGCGGTTTTTTCTGATGTAAACTTACACACACAAACATACACAACTAAATTTAAAATATTTATCATTTTACTTAAATATAATATATTTTGTTTATTTAAATTCAATGATTCAACTAAAGCGCACACGCATACCATATTTCATTCGCGTTGGTGGGGCGGTAATAGCGGCCACTTTAAATACTTTTTTACCCTTTAGATTATTTAATTCTTCCCTAGCTCACTTGCAACGTCACAACATACCAGACGACTTCAACAGCTGTAACAGTGCTACACTACCATGCCTTGTGGTGAGAGAGGGTACTATTGAAGAAGTATACCCATTTAGCCACTAGCTGCTGTACAGCTTCCCCAGCCACAACCCCTACACCTTTTAAGTTGAAAATTTTATGGCATCAATACCCCATATATAGAAGTAATCCGACCAGCAGTTCTGGGGATATAAGGTAATTTAGGGTGTGAAACCGAAAATAAACGTTCATACGAACATCTGGAGAATTTCCATCCGGTTTTTTGGGTTCCTTAGTTGTCAAAATGTAAAGTTCCGATTAAAACCGTATATACCCAATTTGGTCCGATTACACTCTTTTAAAGCTATAGCTCTGATATAGCACTAAACGGGAAAGGAAAAATAAGGTAATGATGGTTAATAAGTAAACGGCAGCTGTACCAAGAATTTTAAGCTCAATATAGTCGAATAAAGTTCCATACTACATCCATGTTGTATGAATGGACTATATTTAACCCTATTGTTCTCTTCGGGTCAATATGACCCAAAGAGATTTTGTCTTTCTGTCATTTCTTTTCCGCTATATATTTTAATTTAGGTTTTTAGGACTTCATTACTTTCATTTTGTAAGATTTAGCCACATGATTGTTTTTAATGTTGCCGTATTTTTTAGTTTTCTAATAATGTACTGTTCGGGTCCATATGACCCGATGGAAATATTACATTATATTACGTAGTTTTATCCACTATGAAAGTGGATGTGTGTGTACAGCATAACGTTCCTGTTGTTGAGAAGTTTGTCACGTCTGAACTCGCATGTATTACATCATCAATTATTATGAAACACTATTCAAATGAAACAAACAATTCATAAAAAAAGAAAACAAGCATTATGTAAATTAAATTTTTTACAAATTTCACATGACGCATGACTGTTGTAATTAATGTATGTCTCAACATTAATTTTTGTCACGTCTGGATGTGTTAATTGCATACATAACAAGCAGTACGCTATAAATGTAGCAAAAAATTCAGTCTATTTAATCTTGTTCGTGGTTTTATATAGCACAATACGAGTATGGAAAATCAAATAGAACAGACGGAAGTTCAAGAAAACATAGCATTTCCAGCAACGACGAAGTGTCAGAGAATCATAAAAGTTCTGAGAGTGATAATGATAATGATGTCTCTGATGAGGATGATAGTGGAGCAAGACAAAGAAAGTCTGCAGCAAGCTCAAGTACTTTCTAAGGATGGAGAGGTTTAGTGGAGGAACCTCCACAACACGAACGACGAGCTGCCCAAAACAATATTAAAGGATCAACCGGTGTCACGAGATATGCATCTTTTAGTATAACGTACTTGGTGAGTTTGTTTCATCTTAATTTCAAATCTATTGAAAATGAAATGATAAAAATGATTGGAATTGAAGGGTTTCTAGTCTATGAAGAAAACTCGAAGAATTTAGATATTTCAGGCATATTGTGGATTATTGTTACTGAAGGGGGTTTTTAAATCTCACGGGGAATTAACAAAAAGCTTATGGGATCCAGATGCTGCTTATCCCATATTCTGAGCAACTATGTCCGTTGAAATCTTTTATTCAATATCTCGAATTTTACGTTTTTATAATAGGTTTACACGTCAAAAAAAAAAATCATGTCAGCACCTGTGGGTGAAATCTGGGAAAAGTGGGTAGAAGTTCTACCAAAATGATATTGCCCTTATGAAAATGTAACAACTGATAAACAATTAGTTGGTTCGGTTATGAAAACCGGTTTTCATTTAGTTGCTTTTCATAAACGTTGCTCTTTCAAACAACATATTCTCAGCAAACCTGCAAAGTATGCTATAATGATATGGACTTTATGTGATAGTAGTACTTTTTACGTGCTTAAATTACATCTCTACACCATAAACGAACCAGGTTGCCAGCCAGAGGAGAATCAGGGAACAAATGTTGTGTGGAATTTGACTAGTGACCTCAGAGATCACAATATTACAATAGGTAACGTTTTTTACATCTTAAAATTTATGGCAGCTTTTTCAAAGACGTAAAATAACTGTGCTTGGTACCGTAAGAAAAAAAAATCCCTTTCGACACGCCGGAAGGCGGAGGTAGATTTCACCGGTGCTAAGTATGGGGTAAAAAAAATTTCCACCTTAGAGTTAAGAAAAACTTCAAATTTACTCAAAATGACAATGGTTGCATGTGAAAAATAATTTCACATGATTAGCATACGACAAGCCCCATCTTACAATTCCAGCAACATTTTGGTCATCCCTTGCCATAAGGGCTGGTGATATCAAAAATTATTTCAGAAAAATATTTTAGATAACGTTTAGAGGACTAACAACCACTTTACACCGATTCACTACTGTCCCTATTAAGGGAGATATGATTTTTTTGTATTCGAAACCTCATTTTTTCCACTCCCTGAGACAATGGTTGGTGATATCAAAAAACTTTACTTAGATAAGTTTTAGGCTCTTATGCAAAAATTAGTAGGAAATTTAAACGAATTCTATATTTTACTTAATAAGAAAATTATAGCGATATTTTATTTTTCGAAAAAGACACCAAATTTCCACCCCCATGGTCCGATTTTTCCCATTAACGAACTCGACCGAGATTTTAGGTTGTTTTATTTTATGTATCAATTTGAAAGTGATTTGCGCAAAATTACGGCAGTTATCGTGTCCACAAGAAAGTGAAAAAAATATATATATATACATAAATGTATGTATAAACTTTTGAACTGATGATGGTTTTGGGGTCTGGGGGATGTGAAAAACGAAGATATATCGAAATTTTCCGTAAGTCGAATCATGGTGCCCATTACAGTAAGTAGGTTTCTTATGAAATCTACCTAACGGGAAAGAATTTCAAAAACAATGACGTTCATTGCTCATCTTTCTTTTATTGCTAATAACACAGCAGTAATGAATTGTATTCCAAAAAGAAAAAACTCTTGTACTTTACATTCTGTGGCAGAAATAAGCGTAAGAACTGACAAAAACCAAAAATTATTTTAGATTATAACGCTACTAAAGGTTCTGTAGATCTGCTTGACTAATTCGTAGCCATGTTCAGTGACAAAAGCAAAACTAAACTAAAACAAAATATACAATTCATATGTTCTTTGGACATCAGTTAATCTAAACTGGAATAAAAATTCACTAAGTAAAAGAAACTTTTGTTACAAGAATTGGAAAAATCACTTGTTACATCATATATATAAAACCAAGAAAATACTTGCCTAAAATATTGAATTTGCTTAAAATTGTGAAAGTAATGAAACGACAAAGTAAAATTTTACCTCTTCCAGGAACTTCTGACGGTGAAGTTACTGGGACAAAACGCGCTAGGTACAAGTTTTATCCTTCAAAAATAAGAATAAAATGAATATAACTTATTTTTTATTTAATTAATGTCCCATTCATTAAATTTAGTATTTCAATTTTATTTTTCAATGGTTATTTAATATCTCTAACTCTGAAAAACAATTCGCTTCGAAACTTGTGAAATATAGTATAGTAGGATATTGAAGTAAATGTAATTTATATTTGCTGTCACTAATTTCATTATTCAGTTGATTGATATTATATTTCATAAATATATAAGTATTGTTATTTACTGAACTGTATAATATTAATAATAAAAAGTGTTTACCCGACAGTTGTTATTTTTATGCACAATTCAGATAATTTCATAAAAAAATATTATGCGGGTCATATTACCCGAAACACTAACTTGATACAGTAAATTTGAACAAACAGCAGGCTTAATTAACAGATTTTGTCATCAATTTATGCGCTTTGTTAAAATTATTAATTTGTTAATATTAATAGTAGTTAGCCTTTTTATTAGTGCGGATAATCTAATTATGTTAATATTACAAAACGAAAAATTTTATTGTTTTGCATTTTTTATATAATAAATTGAAAGATGGAGTCATAATATATTTAATAAATATATTAATCGTGTGTTATTATGTTGTATATATTCCCAGGATTAAGTTACTTCAACGAGTTAGTTATTACATTCGATATAGATCCAAAAAATCAAGTGCTGTTTTGAGTATGTGAGAAAAATGACGGCTAAGAGGTTACTGTAGAAGCAATGTTACTCCTGTTTTTCGCACAATTTTTTTCTACAACTTCTTCCTATTAATTTTGTTTTTGGTACTCCTATAGTAAGTTATTACTATAGGAGTACCTATAGTATTACTATAGGAGAGATATATAGTTTTATATCTCGTGTAAGTTATTAAAACAGATAGAAAAGCCAGCTATGGAAAAACTAGAATTTCCAGTCGATCTTTACAAAATTGTCATAACTAATCTAAATAAAATAAATTTCTGATCGAAGCATAATAATATGTTATATAATCATTTCAGTAACTGATAGGTAGGTTTACTATCTATCTATTCTGTAACCATTCCCTTTACACCATCCACGCTTACTCATTTATTAAGAGTAATGATCTTTTCTTTTCTCTCTCTGCTTCCATTTTTAATAATGAATAATTTTCGATACGATATCCAACTTTAAAAAAAGCTTAATGATTTCTTATGATAGACTTCCGTAAAACCGAAAGTGAGATACAGGGTTATAGAAATACAAAAATTTATTTAGACACATTGTATTTTTTCGAATTTCATTTTTAGCTAAGTAGGAAATCTATTATACTCGTACCTTATTCATGACAATTAAGATTGTCTAATATTAATATCTACAGTTTTATTTATAATTTTTTTATATTAGTCGCTAATGAATAAATCAGTTACTAAAAGTCAGTCGAGATTCTGATGAGTTAGCTGAAATGTCAGAGGAAATTTTTCAGTTCTTACTCGGGAACAGAACCTGGGAAATTCGGTTCAGCATTTATTGCACTGCAGTTTCTTTAGATAACCTTGTTTACATTAAATTTATATTATAATTATTAATATAATAGTACTGTATATAGCACTAAATTATATAGTAATTAATCACATCTAATATAATACCTTTTTATTTCATATATGTTAATATTTTTTAGGTGTAAATGATTTAATTTGTTTTCATAATTATTATTAAAAATTTGTAAATTAGATGATTAAGATTTGAATTAAGTTGTACGGACATCAATTTTAGCTATTGAATATGCATTGTAATATATTGGAATGTTATAATTATGTATGCAAAATAGTTATAAGTTTGCATTAGAATATCGTAATAATACGTGGTAATATGGAATTTTTTTCTTTGTTCAAAATCGAAAAACATAAAGCAGATTGTTATTTAATAACATTTCGTAATTTAATGAACTATTTCATTAATATTTTTTATCTTTATAGTAAATATTAAAGCAGATTAAAAATAAACCAGTAGTGTGGTACATTCACTTCAATATTTTTCAAAGTTATATATATATTTAACACAATCTCAATCTTCTACGACGATTAAAAAAAAAAAAATTGAAAACAAACTTTTTACACTCATGGTACCGAAAACTTTATAAAGGTATTTAATATTCTGATTTTTAATCCAGATTTATAGAATCTGATTATCTACTAGTGTTTAAAAATTATATTTATTTTCTTAATAATGCAGTTTATTATATTTACCTTATATATATTTATATACACCTACACTTATACAGGGCGTTTCATATGTTCTTCGGAGTTTCGAAAATTCATTAACAAAAATCTATTTCACTCATAAGAATAAAACAAGTACTGTACGAAAGAGTACTTCAAATCGTTTTTCACCACATATACTAGGCAGTTAGTAAACCATTTGCTCGCTAGGCGTCGACAGTAGAGAAAATGGCTGCCACGGGAAGCGAGAAGTCGTTTTGTGTGTCAGAATTTCATTTGTCAAAGGTAGTAATCTCTGTGCAACGTGCGTTTCGGTTGAAATTTCATAAGGAGCCACCAAGTGACAATTCAATTCGTGCATGGTATAAACAATTCAGTGAAACTGGTTGATTGTGCAAGCGAAAATCAACTGTTCGTCCATCAACCTCCATCAATGAAACTTGCACGCACACGTTCGACATTGACTTCAAGTTTCATTCGCAGCCCGTCAAAATCGACTGCAGCTCCAGGCAGAGAATTAGGAATTCCGAAAACAACAGTGTGGACAGTTCTCCGTAAACGTTTATTATGCAAACCGTACCATCTTCAATTAATCCAGCATCTTTCTGATGGAGCACGTAGGCTCCATTTTTGTTTACAGTTACAGGAAAAGATGTTGTTAGATGAAGGTTTTCTAAACAAGCTAATTTTCAGCGATGAAGCTACCTTCCATATTAGCGGCAAAGTAAACCATCATAACGTGCGAGTTTGGGGAACTGAAAACCCACACGCTTATGCGGAACACATTCGGGATTCTCCGAAAGTAAACGTTTTTTGTGCGATCTCTCGTGAGGCAGTGTACGGGCCGTTCTTTTTTTATGGAAACGACAGTAACCCGCATGATATACCTGGAGTTGTTACAATTATGGCTTATGCCTCAGCTACTCACCGACTTTATTTTCCACCAAGATGGTTGTCCATTTTCATAACGAGAGTCGACAGTACCTGTCGGATCTCACACAACATTACCTCGGCGATGGATAGGACGTGCGTCTGAAGAAGACCAACACATTATGCTGTGGCCACCAAGATCACTAGACCTCACGCCATGTGATTTCTTTCTCTGGGGTTACGTGAAAGATACGGTGTTTATCCCACCAATGCCGCACGATATCGCTGACCTAAAGGATCGCCATAATCAATGCAATCAACTCTATCGAAAATGACATGTTAGAACGAGTATGACAAGAGCTAGACTTTCGTGTTGACGTGTGCCGTGTCACCATAAAAGCACATATTGAACATTTATAGATTTTAACAAAAACTGTTTGTCCCTGCATTACCTTGTACAACTTTCATTTAAGTGAGTGAAATCCTTTTTTTGTACTGAATTTTTGTAACTCCTAAGAACATTAAGAAACACCCTGTATACATATAAATTACATCAATAATGCATGACTTGTACTTTAGTAATCAGTCAACTGAATTTTAATTTTTTTAAACATAAAAAGTAACTTTTTTAACTTTTCATAAACTATAATTTTAGTTATTATTGACTTGTGAAATTAATTAATAATATAATAAGAGGTAAAAAGAGTATCGGATAAAAATCGTTTAAGTTTTAGGTAACGTTTAGCATCACGAAAAACAATTTTATTCCTCAGAATAATTTCAAAAGACAGACTGGGGAAAACAGAGACGTCTAAAAAAGGGTTTACTTATATAAAATATTATAAAATGCTTTTTAATAGAAAATCAAGAGTAAGTATGTATTTTATAAGAATTTGTTAATTATTTTAGAGTATAGAATTATAAAACATAAACTGTGGTATGGAAAGTGGTTTTTAATTTCCATGAATCAAGAAAGTAAAAAAAATGAATTTAAGATGGGGATAAAATTCCAATAATAAACGTAAGTTGGTGAAACGTAAGTTACAAATAATAAATAGTATGGATTAATTCCTGGGGAAAAACGTTTGATTATAAAGGATATGATTAAAACAAAGGCAATTAAATGCATCGGAATGAAACGATATAGAGAAGTTAAAAATTAGAATGGGAGATCACAGCATACCAGAAATTTTACAACTATTTTATTTAGGTTGTAAAATTACAAAGAATTGATGAAAAAATTATATACATTGTGATAGGTTTGTATCAGTCCACTTAATAATTTTGAGGTATTAAATATAAATTTATAAATTAGAAAGAAATACTCTCAAATACATTTCTATTGAAGGATACAAAAGTATATCGAATAGCAACAAAATATTCGTATTTTATATGCAACAATATAGCGTATTGCTTCTATTAGCAAGCAGCAACAAAAAAGAAAGTATTAAGACAAGAAAAACAAGAAATTGAGGATTTTGAAATATTGTGCTACGATTTAATATTGAAGATTAAGTGGAGCACAGTTGCTGTTTATAAAATGAACTGAACGAAGGAGAGATTTACAAATGAAATTTATAAAAAGAATACATAATTAAGCTCCGTGTTCTGGAATAAATGAGTTTGGTTCTACAAGAAAATGTTGAGCTAAAAGTAGAAAACAAAAAGAATATTTGACAAATACAACCGAGAATGTAGAAAATTGAAAAATATGTTGTTAACATTTACAGAATAATGCAAACAGAAATTGAAAATGAATAAGGAGTGAAATGGCTGACAGAAAAAGGATTAATTTTATATGTTTAGTACCGTAATTTAAGTACATAGTAATTCATTAGTGCATTAATAAATTACGGTTCAACTATTGCAATTAAAGTAGTTTTCCTTTGTGTAAGCATATACGTGTATCTTAGCGTAAATAGCAACGTAAATTTAACATTGCTTATTGTATCCAACTTATTCGTAAAGAAAAAAAAACAATAAAAATAGGTAAATTTAATATTACTACTTAGACAGAGTCGATTAACGTTTACAATAAATTTCCATCATTCGTGACGGAAGAAATATTTTATCTTTGACCTTTCCTTCCTAAACTGCATTATTTATGCAAATGTGAGCTGTTCTTGATGCAAATTTCTTCTTTCAAAAAACACAGCAGTATAAAAAAAATAAGTAAGGAATAGGACTCATTTCACGAGAACTCATCAAGGAAATTACACTTTTAAATGATATTTATCTCAGTAAGATAACGGCATAATTAGTTGTTCACAGTACAAATTCTTTCTTTGTTCTTTTTTTTTAAATTCCTTTACGCATTTTAGCATTCTTTATCATAAATAAGAGAAATTAAAAAAAATTATAACATTCAAGTTTTTAACTCTTTTAACAGCGCATTATAAAGTGAACAATTTTTTAAGTCGTTTTTTAGCGGATCGACATTGTATTATGTAACAAATAATTTGTTCGATTCGCTTAATCATCAAGGATAGTCTTAATTTCCTATTGTGCAACTAAGCAGTATATATATATATATATATATATATGTGTGTGTGTGTTTGTGTGTACACACAAACATATCCATGTTATATTTGTTATTTGTTTATGTTCGTTAGTGAATAATTTATACATTGTTGTCTGTTAAAGTGTGTATGGCTTATTATAGCAATTTTTTTTGTATTTGTCATAGTTGGTACTAATATTGATAATGTAAACTGTTCTGCATTGTTTAGATTGTATAATTTATATTTTTCTTTTATTTGATAAATAAGCCAGTTTTATCTTATTTTTGATTATAAAACGTTTTTCTTCCTGAAATTTAATTTTAACAACCAATAACCTGATTTATAACAAATTTATCACTTTTTTCAATTCTATCTCCTTTTACGGGTCTCTGCCAATAATTATAAATATATGTGAAAGAAAATGTTAACGTTTGGTGAAATGGTATTTCTGGTAAAGATTCACTATACCAGGCAATCATTATTAAGTGTTTAGCAAGCTGATTACATTTTTTTTTTTTTTTGTAAAAGTTTGTTTACAGTTGCAATGCCGAAAATATTTTATCTTGCGTTTATAGAGATGTGAAAATAAGAAACCAATGCAAAAATTAGACTACTTTTCGGGAAACAGGAAGTGTTACAGCTCGCTATTCATTCCGAGCAACAAAATATTATAACCAATGAAATTTTATTATGATATGGTTCCACATGAGTAACTTGTAACAGATCCGGAAAACGCAAAAAAATTCCCTTATTTTGAATGCGACAAAAAAGTTTATGCTACACCCACACCTTCTAAAGCATGCATTACTAGAACCGAACAAGGAAACATTACTGCAGTTAATTCGATGGTTTAGAAAAAAAATTAGTTTGTGATATTGAGGTTTCATTAGAAGTGATTCTACTACTTTAAGTAGTTTATTTACATAACTTTTATATTTAACATAAACTTTACTTTCACTCCTGACTTACGTATTTAAGACTTTCTGAAAGAAAATTTTGTTCAAATAACCTTCTTATTATTCTTTATAAATTGAAAACTAACAGCTGAAATTGCATTTCGATTTTTCATATCAACACTAGGAGTATTAACCACAATGTCAATTTGAATTGATCGAGGAACAGGGCAAGCGATTTAATATTATAAGAACCAATTCCAAATTTTTGGAAAAAATATATATTTTTTTTTAAATCATAGTCTGTGTAAATAATTAGTTCATTATTAAAATTAAAAGGTTGACTTTTTGTCGTTGAATTAAATCTACAACTAGTGGATCATTTTTTTTTTTTTTTATAAATAACATTCTATAGATTTTCTGGTTCTTTTTTTAAACTAGTGTTTAGGTATTTGTTATAACTTTAAAAAATTGAAGATATTTCTATTATGTATAATTAAATAATGAAGAAAAAAAATTATTTCTAGAAAAATATACACTGAATAGAGTATGAATGTAAAACTTAGTAAAAAAAAGTCAACCTTCGCTTATTGTCAACTAAGCGTGAACATTACTTCAGTACAAAATAATTTTAAAAAACAAACTAATAGTACGAGTATACTACTACAAAGAACTTAATGCCGTAGCCTAAAGATCTTTATGCGGTTACCACTAGAGAGAAAAACCAGTTCCTACTATTTTTTTCTTTTAAGAAGAGGAAGAATATTTTCCGACGATTTTATCATGGCAGTTTTAACCCTAGGGGATCTTTTGTTGATGCTACATTTTCCAGCTAGGCTTTTTCATGTACACTGTGGATACGCACGTGCAAAAATACTTAGCCGACATTATTACCGTTCATCGAACTGTGTATCTTTGTAGCGAAAATAAATCTCGAAATATAAACGTGGCCTACGAAGAAAGAACTTAATCTTTAAATTTTTATTTAAATTTCTTTTTTTTTGTATTTTCTTTATAATTTCCAAAATATATTTTATAAAAATAATAATAATATATTTTCTTATTTATATTAATTTTTGTTCTATACATCGTACTACAATTAATTTGACATGTATTACAATCTTTAATAACGAGATGTAAATAAAAAATATTTATGTTTTATTTAGTATATATGAACTGTTTAAATAATTCGTGTAACTTTATTCAGTATATAAGTGCACTATACCATAGAAATATACACACAGCTGAATAAAAATAAAAAATAAAAAACTATAATAAAATTGAAAAATATTTTACAATTTACCATTAAACGTAAAAAAATTGAAAAAACCATTAAATTCAATGAAATATATTCATTATCAAGTTTCCAATAGATTCAGTAAAACAGTTCATTACTCTTTATAAATTAATTATTGGAGAAATTAAAATTATTAAGAAAAATTACTTGAATTGGAGAAAGAATCGTGATTTGTTTCATAATAAATCTAATATAATTAAATATTTAGTGTAGCTTAGAAATATTTAAGTGAAATTAATGATCAGTTATTTTTTGTGATAATTACAATTTTTAATCAGGTTAATCAAAGCATTATTTCATTCTTTTAATACGTTTAATCTTTGAAGTTAGAACTTATTTAGAATCTTTTTAATCTTCTAAGATAACGTAGTATTTGATTGGTACTATTTCTACCATTATTTCTGAGGAATTTTCGAAATCATAATGAAGAAATATTTTATAAATATCAATATTCTAATTATTTTTAAATAATTTAAACTGCACAGTATCCTTTTTCTCGCGTTTAGAACTACAATTAATGAGTTTTGTAAAAACCAAGAAAGGATTTTATTCGTTCTTAGTGGTGAGTGATATTTGCTTTTTGATTATACTCTTTATTTTATAGAAGAAAAGTTAGATTTCTGTAGTTTTTCAAGTGCAACAATCACAGATATATGGTTACAAAGAAACTGTTTTTGTTATTTTTATTATATTTAGAGGTGTTTCATTTCATATTTTGTTTTTTCCTTAAAAAAAAAAACGTTCAATTTTATGAATAATGGTAGGTTCAAAATAGTGTGCGTAGAAACACGAGTTTTAAATATTATGTAGACTTCCAAGATTAAACCGTTTGGAATTTTCCAGTTTTTTTTGTCCGATTCGATGACAAAAGCTTGAAGGTGGATATCTATTTACATTTTCCATTATGTTCGTGAGTGAAACCAATAAAAAAAATTAGTAATGAGTAAATGACAAACGATAAGCCAAAACCAAAAATCCTATCCGGGACTTGGATTATCGTGAAGTTTGAAGTTTAGATTACGATCTCTATATGTATTTTGTTCAAAATATCTTGTTATTATCTTATATTACTGGAAGATTTTCTTTAAAAATAAAATATTTTACATATTATGTAAGATATCATGATATAACCATAAAAAAATTATCATTTGTTTGTAATATTTGTAAAAGTTATTTGTTTAGCCTTGCAGTAAATGAGATACAATAAAAGAATTACGTTTAAATTACTTTGCCCAAATAATTTAAACGTTTTTCCCAAAAAATATTGTTTAGCTCAAACTAATTTAAGCAGGTTACAAAATAGAAATTAATTAACTCAAACTGTTACGTAGATTTCAATAAGGATCCAATTTTGTATCTTCAATTCAGATCAAATTTCATATTGTTACAATAAAATTAAAGAAACATCCCCCTAAGATAAAAAAAAAACAATAAATAAAGTTTTTTTCTGCTCCCCTGGGCCGGCTCAACAATCAAATATTACTCAGCCCAAGGGAGTGTCCTTGAGACTCTAATGAGCCTCCCCTCCCCACCTACCGACAGTACGTCCGGCATGGCAGGTCGACTCACCGGATCCGGATCTTTTCCTTATTCTCATCTTGCCTCTCCTCTAACCACTAAGGCCACGGACACCAGGCCCGGCTATGCCATTCTCGGTCCCTGCCCCAGCAGCCGAGTCACGGTCTTTTTTTTCCTAAAGTAACTCCTCCCACTTCTTGTAATCCACTTCCGTTGCTCCTATAACCTCAGGCACGAATCTTTCTATTGTCAGCCATTCCTATTTACCTCCCAGCACATACTTTGTTGTAGTTTCCGGGGTAATCTCTTTTATGTTATTTCTGGCTTTTAGATCCTCCCAACGTGCACATTCAAAAAATGTGTGGCAGGAAGTATCCTCTTGACCCCAGTACACACAACGGGAGCTCCCTTCTTTTAAACTTGTGTAAGTATACATCAAATCCTCTGTGACCGGAAGGGAATTGTGACAGTTAAAACCCCATATCGCCGTTTTCTCCCCAGCCACGGTCCTAGCTCAGGAATAAGTTTCTTCGTCCACGACCCAGCCGTAGCGGCCTTCAACTTATCTTGCCAATCTTGTAGCAAGAGATTTATGGCATCTTCCCTGTCCATGCCCTCATAGATCCGTTTCATTTGGGTAGCCCGTAACTGGATCTCCGGTACCCCGACCACAACTCCCGTCGCATCCGCCGATACCGTCGGTACGCCCCCACGATCCTTAAATTCATTCTTCTCTACAATAGTGTCACCATCTTCACAATCCTCTTGCTGTTTAGTGTAAGGCAGGCACTGCATACAACACTATAGAAGTCACTTCTATCATTAAAACCTTTCTTTTAGCTGCTCTGGGTCCCCACTTGGTACCCATTAGTCTATAGTTATACAATATAGTTCACGAGGTTCTTTAATTGAAAAAAAAGTTGGTATACGGAAAATTTCTTGCACAGTGGTAACGATATCACTGTTATATATAATTTATACTGTAAGTTACTGCAAATTTCTCATTAAAAAAATTAAAAATATCCATACTCAAACTGAATATTTTAATCAACATCATATACTTAGTAAAACAAGTGAACTTAATTTACCAAACTTTAATTAAATAATAAACATGTTGAATATATTTTTACATTCTAATTTATTATAAAAATTTAAATTTTAGGAAGTTTTCAGTAATTTCAGTTCTTCCCATAAATAGGCAAAATTTTCAGGCTTTATAAAACTCAGTTACAGTGTAAAATAAATGTATTTATAAAGCTCGCTTAGAAACCAGCAAACTGCTAAACACAAATTATTAATACATCTACATACAATTAAACAATGAACAATACCACGAATGAAAAAAAATTTTCCTTTTTCATTGTTATGAGCATATATTACATTGTTCCAATTATTTTACATTATTTTTAGAATCAGTGAAAACCTGAATTTTTGTGTTAATGAACTGTATTCAACATAACTGTATTCAGTAAAATGAAAAACTTCATCTTAGAAATTTATTATGAAACGATTGAAAAAACTAAAGTAGGGTAGTACAAAATATTTTGTGACTTTTGCGGTGTTGATTTTCATTTTATTTAAAGGAAAACAAAAGGTATCCGGTTAATTAGTATAAAATGTACACTTCTTTTTGTGGTAGTGCAATTTTAAAATTACGTATGTACAGATCTTATATAAATGAAAAAGGTTGTGGATCCGTCAATCAGTTGTTTGTTTTCTACAGTATGACGCGACTGTGAACAGTTACTCTCACGGCGAATATAACTAGAATAGATATTAAAGGGGAAAATACGGTAATAATGTCAACAATGGGATACCGGGTTTAATTAAAATTTTTACGTTTTATGGTCCATTTAAACGAAAAAACAAGTACGTATATATTTATGTAGCCCTGCTTTAGACCTTATATCTCAGGTCTAACCAAACCGACTTTTTCAAATTTGACTAAATTATCTTTATATATGGGGTATTGTGTCATATTAGTTTTTTTTTTAAATTCCTTTACGTATCAATATGGCGAAAAAAAATTCGATTTTCTTTAGAGGCATTTTAGAAAAACCTTATTAAAACAAATTTGTTACCTACAATGAATACAAAAATAATAATAATAATTCAATAATCCAAAAATGAATTACTAAAATTCAACCCCCATCTCTTAAAATAGAAATATATATTTTTTGTTCTTTTGAAATATTTTCTTTGATCTTAATGTTTTTCAAACGTTTTTTAAAGATTATATTTCATACATGAAAAATATATCTACAATTTTTTTAAATTATAGACCCGTACCTAAAATGTTAAAAAATAGTTTTGAAAACCTTCTTTTTTTATATTTTACCCCTATTGAAGGAGGGTTTGAATTTAGAGAAAATTTTATTTAAGCAAATTTGTTAAGCTTAACCTGTATATGAATATTTTCAGATAATTCTTTCTTTAAATTAATTCATCACCTCCAAAAGATAAATATTCTGTTTTGTTTTTTGGCTTCAACTATTTTAATTTTTATTATTAAAATGAAGTTTTTTTTTTGCATTCTTCTTCATCACTTAAAATTAAAGGAAAACTATGTTATCTTCCGAACCCTAAGTGAGAAGCAAATTTTTCATTACTCCTAAAATTTATACTTCATTTTTTCAATATTTTTAACTTCTTAATAAACAGGTTTTTTTCTAAATTTTCTCCATAGAGAAAAGAAGCTTCTACAATCATAATTCTCTTATTTGAAATTAGGGAATTTTGATGTAACACTCATTCTATTTTTCACATTCCTATTAGACATACAAATAAAAATTTCTGAGACAGAACCAAGCAAACCTGAAAATAGAACTAACTTACATATTAAAAACGCATGTTAATATTTACATGTACCACATGCATAAATTATTACAGGATAACAGATCTGATTTGTTTTTAACAGTAAATGTCTCTAGATCTTACGTGAAATACGATACATATATATATATATATTAACCCTAGTAAAAAAAAAACGAAACGTTATCAGTCATGTATTTAAGAAGGTGTGCGCAACGTTTTAGGTACGATATGTCAATTTATCGAATATTTATGGAAACTGAGTGTTCAACCATAAAATTTAAACGGAATGCACCAAAATTTTAAATATCAAACATATCTGAAAAAGTAAGAATATTATTTTTTACTTTTTGAAAATGTATAGCTAATATTTAGGATTTTATTTATAATTTACTTTATATATTATATTAAAAAATTACATACTGCAACATAAGATTATGTAAAAAATTAGACTAATTAGGAAAACATTGCAAAAATATAACTAAATTATATATATCTTTTTAAATTATTCAATTTCTTAATATGATCATCTTACATTAATTAAATTTCTTCTCCAGAGTCAGTTTACTGTGAAACTTTTACAAGTACGACAACTTATCTAAACTGTATTTGACTCTTTCCGAGCAGAATTAAATTTCCGCTACCTAGTAAATTTCTTCATTTGGAACAACAATTTAAATTTCATTAAATATAAGTTTTAAAAGGAATAAGATTCGAGTTTATAAATCATACTAATTTACAATGTAGCACAGCTTTAAGATAATTCTAAGAAGGTACGAATCATCTTATAGAACAAACTGAAAAAACTTTAACGTAGATTTTATTAAACAAATCATCAAGTCTGTTTGTTTCGCTGTACATTTTTCTTTAAACAATACATGAAAATCAATCAGAATTCATTATTTTTAACTAATCTTATGACAACTCCTCCCTTCCAATTAATTATATTTAAATTAAAAATAACAATCCAATCTAGTTTCTCAAATCTCTGTAAATGCTTCGGAAACCGACAACACATCTATTAGGGAGTGTTACAACTTTTAAGAGGGAGTGCATGCACATGTTACGGTAGGAGATTAATTTGGATTCAGATCGGTTTGAATGTTTTGAAATCAGGGAACACATCATTTTTGTAATAGTAAATATATTTTTAATTATAGACATGATAAAACAGAATGTTGATTAGGCTTTAATCTTATCACGTTCAAAAAGAGTAAAAAAGTAAATAAAATATAGAAGTTGTCTAGTTCCCTGAAAATTAAAATAAAAATTTACCGAATAAAACCTATTTGAAAGCCAGACTTACATACAGTATGTAGGAAAAATTGAAAATTTTTCTACATTTTAACTCATGTTATTTTATATATATAAAACAGTATTCTCTCATTTTAATATTTTCTTAAATTTATGTGAGACACTTTATTTCAATGAAAAGTATGAGATCTGGGTCGTACTTATTTACTCATTAAGCTTTTATATAAATATCTTATGTAGCTGAATTTATCCTAATAGATTAAAATGAAAATACTTTCAATTCAATAAATCATAATATAACTTATGAATTAAGGATATATAAATCATATTTACAGTTCTTTAGTGACAACGTACCTTTTTATATTTATTGATAAAAATTTCTTATATTTACAGGTTACAATACATATACGTGGAATGAAACTGCTCATACGGAAAGAGTTCCAGACGAAATACTCAGCGTTACATACGAAGATGGAAAATGGAGTAAACCATACTACGATTGTGGAGGTGGAAATATATGGATGCTGACGTACACAGTGCCTTTTTTTGGGTACCACAATGGGACATACTTTTTCAAGTAAGTTAAATTTATTGAATCAAATTTTATTATATATTGTTTTTTTTTTTGTATATTAACTGAACTTTTTACTAATAAACCACCTACCATTTACTTCCCAGTATTTATCGAGTACTTAGCAATTAAGTACTACTAAAAAAAAAAAAACGTTTTTTAAATAGATATTTTAAAACATGAATAAATTATAGTTTGCAAATCTACGTTTAACTATATTCAAAGAAAAGAAGTAATTTTTTTCTTATTAGACATAACTATAATTTAATTCCAAATTAAACGGCGTCGTAAAATATTTCATAGAAAATGCCAAATTACTTAAGATATTTGTTTTGTATTACCTTAAATATTATTATTGAAATAAACTTATATAAAAAAAATCTCATCAGTAGCAAAATAGTGGAAATTTTAAACAAATCAATATGCTTGCAGGTAGGTTATTCCTACACTTATATTGCACTGTCCTACACATTTCACACATTTTGATGAACTTCTATTTATCCTTTGAACTTGTAAATTCATGAATACAACACAACGTATTTTTTTTTAAAATCATAACGATAAAAAACCATTATTTTTTGCTTTTATTACAGTAGAACATTTTTTTTCAGAATGAATAAAACAACATACCCAAGCACTTTCAGCTAATCATGCCATCATCAGGAATATTGAAGATATTTAAAATTTTTCGAAATGTGAAGTCATAGGAACAATAATTCTAATTACGGTGTGACTAGCCTAAGTATTTCAACGATGTTTTTTTAATACATTTTTGGTTAGACAAGATTTTTTAATTAATATTAATATTTTTATATTAATTCTAGAAACTGATTTTGGTTACGTTGGCCGACATACAGTATAATCGTTACAGTACAGTATAATCGTTTTGTTTATGGTTACCCTTCTCTCCCTTAAAACAACAATTTTCAGTGTTTGAAATTTTTTTCAAAACATTCAGTGTTTGAAATAGAAATATCTACTCCAAATTCTATTACTTCATAAACTAGTTGAGGAGAGGCCCATCCTCAGTAATGAGCATGGTTCCAAATGTGAAAGTTAAATAAATGACGGTTAAATGAAGAAATAATTTAATAGGTAGTACAAGCGTAAACTTTCCATATTTTTATGTACATAAAAGTTTGAGTAATTTTGTAAATTTACGTGATACAAAATTTAAAATTGAAAATTGAAATCAAAAGTAAAAGGCTTATTTATTTATTTTATTTATACATTATTTACAAGTCTGAATGAAGAGAGATGCTGAGATCAGAAAATTCAATCGGTACACTATGATTTTGTCCTTGCATGAGAATCTAAAACTAAACAGACTATTTATAGTTGTTATTAATGCAATAATTTATAAAGGTTATTTTTGCAGATACAATTTAGAGATAAATTTAGATATAATCAAAACTATAGCATTTAGGATGGGTTGGTAGTTAAAGCATAAAATAGATAGGGTACAGAGATCATTAAATTAAAAGCGTTATAAATATCTGGGGTTACGACCATTTACTAGTTTTCATTTGCTATTAAGATAAAAACTAGCAGCAGCAAAATCCTTCATAAATATTTTTATTTTTTTGCTTGATGATTTCAGCAAAAAAGCTTGAAGCTTGTGCGCGGGAGGTGAAAATGGAATTTTGTAGCGTATGAAAAAAACCATGCCCGACTCGTATTCGAAACTGCGACCTCCGGATGAAAGACCGAGACAATAACACTCCGCCAAGGAGAACGGTAAATAATGTTATTTCGTTGAATAACAATTTTATGAAACAAAATTCGTCACTGTTAATGATAAAAGTTTATGATACGGCAAACCCGTCTAAGACAACTGTGTGGATCACAGGTATCAGATTATAGGCAGGAAGAATAAAGCTGATTTAAAAACCGTTTCTAAAGAGGTTATTTCAATTACTACTCCTTTTCATGAATTAATGGTAATGCTATGTAGTTGAATAAGCACGAGGAACTCACCGATTGTCTTTAACGCCAAAATCGTCTGCGTTCGACCGTCATTCACAGTTTCTACGTACTGACCATTAAGTGTCATATATTTCTTTGACAGGGCCACTAACGCAGCTGGTAATCTCGGAGAAATCAAGGATGGGCTCATTTTAGAGAATCTGTCCTCGTAATCACAAGATACCTCGGTTTGGTGCACTATTACTATCAAGTACCTACCGTTGACTTCTAAGTTCATTTCTCTCTATGAGTCTTAACTTCTTTTTCGTTTCGCTTCTGGCGAATCGATTGATTCAAAACGAGGGTGTTTACGTGAATTCTATGCCACTTTTAATTGTTAAGAATCTTTCATGAAGAAATAAGCCCTCCTGTAGTAAGGGTAACTGATGGGGTACACTTCGACTCCAGAGCTACGAATCTTAAGGTCCGACCCGGGACTCCGATGGAACTGGTATATGTCATGGCAGAGAGCGGATGCATAGTCTCTGCATTGACTCCAGGCCCCTAACTCACCGAAACTCCCCGGACTCTCATGCACACCGACACTTTGGGCATCTTGCTACACACTTGCCACCGCTGGCGGGGGACATAAGCGCATAAAGGTAACCGAAGGGTCTCAGTTACAACTGCTATTACTTCCACCCAGGCCGCCACATCCCCAGCTCAAAAGGAGGGTTAAGTCCATTTTCATAATCGTTCTCGTTTTACATGATGTGCAGATGAAGCCGAAAAGTCCAGTCCGTATACTGAGCTGAAGTTGGAAGTCAGGTCGGAATCATTAACCAAGAATGATTGCATTTCCGAGAAAAATACTCGGAACCCATTAGCCAGCTACATCTATACTGTATCTATATTGTATCTACGTACAACTGTTATAACACTGTTATTTAAAATAATAATGAATGAGTTAAGACAGTTTATACAATACATTTTTTAACAACATAAAGGAATGATTTAGTACTCCATGTCCCAATTTTAATGTATACTGTGAATCTTAGCCATCAAAATAAATGAAATTAAAAAAGAACATAATTAAAATTATTGCGAAAAATTGTAATTTTAAAACTGTTCTAAGCATTCTCCAAGCAGAGATTTTATCTCAATATACAATCCTTCTATCTAATCATAACGACAAAAGTAATGAAAAATTAACAAAATTAATCGCTCACAATGCGGAATTTCCTGACAACATATGTAACTGAATGATTCAGATGCGGCAGAGCTGTTTAAATATCGTCCAATTACGACATATCATGATTTTGACAATGATTAAATGATGACCAATTTAGCAATCGGAACACAGGAAATTTTCAACTGAAAATTTCTCTGACCAAATTGTGATAAGTTAACTAATTCAGTTTACACAATATAATCTTGAAAAATTTCATTCGATCACAATATTAATGTTTCATTCCAATATGTTTAAATGCAGTTGGGGGGTTCTGAACAGTAATTAATCTATATTAAGGATCCCCCAACATGCATTTAAATATTTGCGTTGAAGGACAAAATTTTCTTACAGATCTAAGACCTAGTGAGATCTTAATCAACAGACAACCTTAAATGCCCTACTTTTCTTAGGCAATCTTGTTTTTTGTTTTTAGTTCGATTTATTGTCGATTTTTTAGGTCTATTTACTTTTTTGGAGGGGCAGTCGTGTTTTTTTTTAATTTTTATAATTGCTTTTGTTATTACAAATTTATAAAACTATTTTGTTAAGTTTGTTATTAATAAAAGTTTTTTTTTCATAGGCTTTATTACATATATTGTCTTTGCCCTGAGGTAGATAATCCCCACGTCCGGAACACAACATCTATGTTCCACGTCCAGGGCGGCAACAGCTGTACCTTTGTACATCACATATAGCTGACGGGGTTCCGAGTAAATTCCTCGGTTATGCCTTGTTAAGTTTGACCTGGTTCCAACTTCAGGTCACTAAACGGACTGGATTTTTGGCTACCTGCAGGAAATGGAATAACAAACGATTTTGGAAATGGATTCATACCACTCTTAGAGCTGGCGATGTGGCGGCCAGGGTCAATGTTATTGCAGGTGTAACGGAGACCCTTCCGTTGTCCACATGCCCCCTGCGATGGCAAGCATGTAGCAATGGTGCCCATGTATGTCGGTGCATGGGAGCTCTGAAAGCTTCGGTGAGTAGGAGCCTGGAGTCAGTGCAGAGACTGCGCATCCGCTCTCTGCCAGGACATATGCCGGTTCCACCGGAGTACCGGATAGGACCTCCAAGGTTAGTAGCCCTGGAGTGGGGGTGTACCCCGGCGGCTAGCCTTGCTACAGAAGGGATCCACTGTTCATGAACATTGAACATTCAAACGTGGCATAGGGCGCACGTAAACACCCTCGTTTAGAAACCTCCGATTCGCCGCAAGCGAAGAGGAAAAAAAGTAAAGAATCTGATAGGATAATGAAAGATGCTGATAGGATCAGTAAAGAATTAAAGAAAAGTCTATTTGGCTATAGCGCACCAAAGCCAAGATTTTTAATTATTACAAGGGAGAATGGAAACTTTCAAAAAGTTAGTCCATTCCTTATCGCAAGAGAAGTTACAAATTGTGCTGGTGGTCCTGTCAAGGAAATTCGTAAAACTTTTAATGGATTGCATGTTGAAACCATCAACGACATGCAAAGCCAGAAAGTTTTGGCGTTGAAGAAGATCGGTGAATTTGCGGTTTCTGTCCAACCGCATAGCACACTGAACTCATCCAGAGGAGTTGTTGTTTGTCGCGATCTTCTTAATTGTACAGAAGAAGAAATTGTACAAGAAATGTCGAGTCAGGGAGTAACTCAATGTCGCAGACTTACTATGAGAAGAAATGGTGAGATTCTTCCTTCGGCCTCGCATGTTTTGACATTTAATAGGCCGAATCTTCCTGAAAAGGTACGAGCTGGCATCCATCGGCTTGATGTACGAGCTTTCATCCCGCAGCCGATGAGATGTTTTAAGTGTCAACGATTCGGACACACAGCAGCAAGATGTGAAGCGCAGGAAATATGTATATGTGGAGAGAAAACACATCAGGGTTACCCATGTAAAAACCCTCCAACCTGCGTTAACTGTAAAGGGCATCACAATTGTCGTTCAAGAAACTGCCCTACATATAAATTAGAAACAGCAATTCAGGAAGTTAAAACGCTTCAGAAGGTAAGCTATCCTGAAGCAAAGAAGATTGTTAATAAGCGTACACCACGACCATCGACTTCTTATGCAGAAGCAGCGGCTGCCCCTTCCACATCAAAAATTAATGTGGAGCAGTTGCTTAACACGATGGCACCAAGTCTTGCGACGATGATTGAAAGAATCATTGATTCAAAGATTGAGTCGACTCATCAGAGAAAACAAAGTAAAGATGAGAAGGCTCATCCCCGGACTGACGCCGTTGACATGAGAGACACACCAGCGCCGTTTAAAAAACCAGCTAAATCTGCGATTGTAAAGTCACCAACTTGTGTAAGAATTAAAAATCTTGATTTATCTGACTAAGAGAAACAGATCGCTCCGTCGTGTAGTCACAAATCCAAAGAAATTGTGACAAGAAAACCTGAATCTGCGGAAACAGAGGTGCAAGTTATTATAGAAAAAGCACCAGGCGCAGATGAAATAAAACCTGTACCAATAGAGCCTCCCAAAGCGCAAAGACCAGCTTCGGTGAGAGCATCTATTTCAGCCGGACCCAGTACTGCAGTAGAGATAGAGTCCGGCTCATCCACCGCGGAGACATCATCGCACATTAATTTAGATTCTTTAGCAAAGATGCTAACAGCGCCGGCGAAAGTTTCATCAACTGACGTCAGCCGAAGAACGTCACTGGCATCCGAAATAGAGGAAGACGATGCCATGTCTGAGGCGTCAGATACGCTGTCATCAGAGGTTGAGGCCGTCAGAAGAATGGAGAAACGTAAAAAAGGATGGCCGAAAGGAATGCCTAGAAAGTAATTTTATTGGATCAGAAGTTATAAGAAAAGTAAAATTTTGATCTTTTTTTGACACATGAAAATGTGAAATTTTGAACCCTTTTTTTATTTTTTTTTGAAGTGGGATGGGGCTAATGACCAAAGTAGTCGATGCCCCTAAAAACCTCAAAAAAAAAAAAAAAAAAATTGTCTCAGAATAAAATTTTCTACACGTTTTGATAATAAGATTTACGCATTTATAGGTCATTTAACAAAGTAGTTGAACTTCGAACCTAAAAAAAAAAATGTTTTTCGCCACCGAGGTTTTCTATTTTAAGTTGGATATCATGAAAGTTACGGGAAATAAAGTCTGGTATCTATTTTATTCGATTCTTCAAGTCAAAAACATAAGAAAACATCAATTTTACCCCTAATATACTGAAATTTCACCTGGCGAACTGAAATCAGAGCGGTATTTTTTACTAGCCATAACTCGGTAACAAAGCGTTTTCGGACATATATTTGTGTAAACTTTTTTTCTTATTTGAAGCTTTAGAATCAGTTTCCTTTCCTTTTGAATCACAGCTTACGACACTCCCGTTAACGTAAGGATTCCAACGCGGGGTCATATATCTAAATCGGTTCAACCGTTTTGAGCTGCTACAATAGAACAAACATGTGCGTTTATATATATACACGCACACACACACTCCTTAAATACATTACACTCCTGTTTTGGGCAGTCGTATAAAAAAACGTTTTCTATTATTACGCTACTTAAGCACTTAAAGATTGGGATTCGAAGAGAGAAAATCGGTAATTGTATTATGTAAACAAAAGTTAAATAATGGTAAAGCGAATTTTTATTTTTAAACTTTTTTCCGAGGTTAGATTAATTTCGTTTTTATTATATTAAACTGTAATTTTAATGATTATATTATCTTTAAGATAGAAATTCTATTTAGAATTTTAATTTACAGTAGTACTAATTAGAAACACTTCGACTTTGTGATAGTATGCATGACATGAATAAGGCGTGAACTTGTCCTGCTCAGTCGATAATTTATTAGAGATGTAGGCTCAAGTAACATGTAATTAGTATATTATATTTGAGCTGACCATGTTACTTAATTTTCTGGGAAGTTTTTAAATAAATTATTAAATAAAACTTTAATATTTACTGTAAACGTTATGAAAAAGAACTTTTAGTATTAACAGTAAACTAAATTTTAATTTAATTTCTACAGCTCATCGAGTCACTTCGTCCTGTCACTGACTACCTAAATAAACTTCCACCAGCCAGACAAATTACATAAACTTAGTCTTTTATACTCAATACGGTTTCTAGTCAATTACTTATTTATTTCGTTATCAAATTAGTTTCCACATAAATTGCAATAAGGATCTGCCAGATAAGGTGTTAGAATGTAAATAGTAAGTTAGAAAGTTTTGAATGTAAATTTCATTATGGAAAAATATTTATATCATTTAATGAGGGAAACATAAATAAGATGTAATTTTATCTAAAGTAATGTATTTTACCATTTAAACTGAGTTTAATATATTTAGTTACAAGTTACTCAACTTTGTAATGAGATCTAAGCGGTAATAATCATAAAACCTCAAATGCATGTTGTAACTTATTACGTTCTCTCACACAGTGTATTCGTACATATTTGTATAATGGAAGTTGTTCTGTTACTACTTACTGAAACTAACTTAAGTAAATGAAAATATGAATATCAAAGTTCATAAAAAAAATCTTATCAAACCTCTCTCTTGAAATTTGTCTTCAAAAATTAAAATTATCAGATTTCTTTTTATTAAAAATAAATTAAAAAAATTTAACGCCCTTAAATTTTTTTGTAAAAACTACATCAATAGTTTTTAAAATATCATTGAAAGAATAAAACTAAAAGTTTAACAGCTTATTAAATCAAATTTTAGTCGATATGATTTCGTTGCGAGCACAAAATTATCGATGTGACGAAAAGAAAAATCAATTATTTTTACGGAAGCTGAAATTTGCGTGTCTTAATCGGTTAAAAAGTAATCATTTGATTTTAAAGGTAATACTAGAGAAATAAATAAGTACTAAGTTATAATACATTAATCTATAGCATATATTAGCTAGGCTTTCTATCCCAACAGGCATAGCTCACAGTTAAGTACAGTAAAGTTATTTTAATGATAATGTAAATAGGCAGACTTGAACTGAATACAATACCTGTTGCTTTTAATTCCAGAAATATGATGTATATAATAACAATTAAAGGCGAAAATCAAACAGACACCTTTGATATGTCAATGGTTTGTACTAATAACTGGATCACTGACATCAATCAGATTCAGTCCGTACAAGAAAACATATTTGCAGAGGTCTCAGAAAGCCTAAATTTAGCATAGATAAAATAAATTTAACCTATGTATATGAAAAACCGATAAAAACAATGGAGATTTTCTTACAGAAAAAGCAGTAATGAAATATTTTTTTTTAAATGTTTAAAATTAAATTTACTTTGCGGTGAATATAATTATCCTTTAATTACGCACATATTTTGTAAGAAACACGGAAATTGTATAATGATATACTCACAAGTTTACAGAAAATTAAAAAATAGATATTATTTATAAGCTAAACAGGCCTTAAAATTTAACTCTTTAGTTCAAATCACTCAATTATTGAATGGTGAAACATTTTATACTTGATAATTCAAATAATAATTCTTCAGTTACAAATTACTATAATAATTTAGTTACACAGTAGCCACAGAAAATATCAAGCAGAAAATTATTAAAAAGCTTGTAAATGTTAATAATAAAGTAAGATACGAATACAATTATTTTTTTTCACACGAAAGACTACGTAATTTTTTAAATCAGCAATAGCAATCCCTAGAATATTGAACAGGTTTTATGAGTCGTAATGAATTAAATAACAAAAAAAAAAAACAATGAAAAGAAGCCATTTTGTTTTTAGACTTTTCATCCCAAAATAATAAAATAATTATCGTTAGGAGGCAGGGTTGATGTATGTAATATCTATTGCCCTTTTTCATCGGTTCTTGATATTTAAACTTCTTAAAAGATTAGCAGAGAATTGAATGAGACGAGTAAATTATTACTTAAACATATTATTGTAAAATCCTGTAACGCGCTGTTTGCTAATGACTTGCTGTGCGGCATATATAACACACATAAAATCTACGGTTAGAATAGTTTCAGTAGGGAAAGCTTTTAGTAGATTTCAAAACTTAACATTCAGTACTAATTAGAACATAATTTTGATTTTAGTTCATACTTAAAAAAATGGAATTTTTCCAAAAGTTAAGAATAAAAATTGAAGTTAAGGCTCACCCTGAAAATAAGTTATTTCTAAATTATTATTTACTTCAAGAGGTAATCTCCACAGCCACTTAAATAATAAAAGAAACTTACAGAGTGTAGTAACTGAACAATTAAAATTGCAAAATAAACAAATAAAATGACATGTCGTAAAAAAAGTTAATATAAAAGTCACTAAAATTGTAATTAAATATTTGTAAAAACATTTAATAACGAACTTTAACAACTATTTTAAATAACTTGTAGGAATTTCATAGTGAATGAAAAACAAAAGCCAATAAAATATATAGAACAAATTTCTATCAAAATGATGCTTATTGAAAACTCTGCTCAATTACGGCAAAAAATACAATAAAATACGAATTTAATTGAGTTCTAAGCAAACAAAAAATCTAGAAAAACAAACAAAAATCCCACACGTAAAAGCAGTCTATAAAATGGGAAAAATAAGATAACCAACCAAGAGAAAATAAATCAATCTTTCTAGGGAAACGCATGCAATTAATGGAGTTCTGCTATCGCTTGCGGAATTATTCGCTAGATAAATAAAAACAAAAAGAATAAAATAAAACACATCTACATCTTTGGAAAAAATAAAACCGCAATGAAATATTTTACATTCATAAATACAACCAATAAATCAAAAAGCAAAAAATAAAAAAATTAAAAAAAACCTAGGGTAGTTTGGGGTAATTATGGAACACTCATTTTCCGGTAATTTTAAGACACCGTTTTATTAAATATTAACCTATATTTCTGAAATTCTAAACTAGTGTAAAACTTAAAAATGGCCATACTAGAATACCATATTCTAATTTGAGCATCTCAAAAAAATGTTTACGTTGTCATCAAATAACTTGAAATAAAACTTTTCACGATAAAATTCGCAATCCTTACTTAAGAAAAATGTATTTCTCAAAGGTAAATACTTTTTTATCTTCATTGTAGAAACATTATGAATAAAAAACAAAAATTTCAAACTCTTAATCTTTTCAATTGTTCATTAAACAAAAATATTTTTTTTTAATTTTAGATAATTTTGAGACAGTTATGTCTCACGAGAAAATTTCCCGGAAAATGTATGGTTGCTAAACAAAAAATAGTGCACATTGCCGCTTAGATAATATTAACAAAATAACAAATAATTAAAAATATTCTATAACCTAAATTTAAACACATGTCATGTTTTGAGGAATATTTTCGTTTAAAAATAGTAAAAAAAATAATATTAAATACAGAAACTAAGTTATTCAATCAGATATTCAATATCTTGTGAGTAAAGTAAAGAAGTGAGGTATGAATTATTCTTACGAATATTAAAAACTATTCTACGTAAAACGAAACCAAATCATAGAAATAAAATATTTTATAATCCAACACCAACTCACGATTTATAGTTAATTACTACATAAATAAATTTTTCATTTCAGAAATTAATAAAAATAATCATTCTACATCGTCCAATATGAATAAATGGAAGATTATATTTCATATAATCTTCTATAAATAAACTACTACCTGTGACTTCAAAGATTATCTTTTTACATGTGATGATAATCTGTATAATTTTAATTAAGCATTGAAATATTTCATTAATTTTTGACTAACAAAAATAAAAACCGATCAAAATAATCCGAATTTGTACATAACTGGAAAAATAAAACATTATCATCAATTCAAAGTAAACCCTGAAATCAAACGTTTTCAAAAAAAAAATTGTTAAAAAAGGTACATCAAATATATATACAGTCAAATATATATTTGACTGTACAAATATATATTTGACTGTTTTTTGTAGTAGTCCCTGCATTTGTGCTGTAGTATTTTTCTTATATATTCTGACACAGCTCTGAATTTATCGACTCCACATAGCACGTTCGGTAAAATCGTGTCTACATCGAGGGGTGGAGTTATTTGTTCACACATGCTTCGTTCAATCACCCACCGTCGACACCTGAACACAACATGTTCAGGGGAGTCATAGTCTCCGCAATACAGGCACTCGGAACCGCCTACGTCCTCTCGAAAAGATACGACCGGAAGACCCCGTGTCCCGTTGGGAACCGGGTTAGCGAGAAACTGAGTTGGCCAAATTTGCATTCAATCCATGGTGCAACCTATTTGTTTAAGTGGTGGGTGCAATGTCACGTTGATAATTGCTCCCACTTCCTCTACCACTCTCGTATCATGCCCGCCCGAGAACTTACTTTGTCTCCTTCCCTAATGATGTTACACTGCATCACCGACAAAAGGTGTCGAGGGGGAACACCAGCAATTACTAAGGCAGCCTCTGTTGATACTGAGGAGTAGGCAGACGCGATCCTGAGGACTATTCTCCTTTGGACCCTTTCCAGGATGCGCTTGTTCGAGGCCTTCTCCAGCGCAGTTTCCCAGACTGTGATTCCACAGAGGAGTACTGAGTTTATGACACGATCATATATCCTCCTGCGAGATGACCTTGGACCAGACAAGTTACTGAGCAGTCTGTGTAATGTATTTACAGTCAGTCATTCAGATATTGTTGCGGTTTCCTTGGCGTGGAATGAGAATGTTCATTCGTTTGTCCAGCCACACTCCTAGATTTTAACGGATTCTGAGCAACGTACGGGATTGCCGTCCAGTCTGACTGTAACGGAGGCTAGTATTGAATTTGTAACAGCTACATTGCTGATACAGTAGCATAGCTATCTATGAAGGGAACAACATTTTGGGTATTGGAGGTTTTGAAAATGTTAAGATTTCTTAGTACAAAAAGAATTCCCATAATAAAAGAAATATAAACATTTCTGGGAGATCTATCAAAGTATTTACGGGCTGCACCCGTAAATACTTTTATTGGTATCTCCGGACTGGCTCAACATAAATTCTTCGAAAATGGCTCAAAAAATGAGGAGCATTAATGACATTAAACATTGACAAAACGAAAAAGGGGATTGGGGTAGTATTCACCATTTTTAATTTTTGTAAATTGGTTATAGAAAACTGAGCTTCAATACGATGAAAGATATTTAAAATTCCAAAGTTTTAAATCAATCGGGTTTAGGGGTGTGGTATATTCCAACATTATTTCTAGAAAGTTTTTACCACATACCGCGAAAAGTGTTGACGATAAAAAATGAAATTTGGCTCAAATATATGCCTCTATATATATATATAGCAACACTGGCCTGATTTTCGACCAAATCAAATAAGAGGACATCATGGTAACCACGTTTTTTTTGTTTTATTGAACTGTAATTATTTTAACCTTATTGAATAAACACTGCAGAACTGGGCGACTTAGTAAAGTAAATAATTATTCCAATAAATAGATTTTGATGAGCCGTAATCAAAATATAAATTTTCTTTTAAATTTAATTTTCAAAATTGAAAATTCAACTGCATTAATGCAAACGAAATAGGAATTTCTTTAAAAAAAAAAAGGTAGATCACCATAAGACTCGATTTAAGAAGTTTAATTTTTTATATTTTCTGATATTGTTTTTCAAGCTGCGGCTGACATTAAAAATGTTATATGAGGTACCTATCAAGCAAGGCGGTTAAATTACTGATCGGCTTGTGACAACCCCGATCACCACACCAACCCCTCCATTTCTGGCCCTGATGGGCTTTACCGGAGGTCATCCTTTAGACTCTCTACAACTGATAACACAACATGGTCATCGGTTTGGTCACTGTCAGGATACTACCGACGTAAGTACCTCGGCAGACATTTCTATCAGTGTATTTACAAAACGTATTATCGTCTTCGTATGGCTTTTCCAACCACAACCACCTAACATAAATGACAACTCTCAACTACCGAATTAACTGATTTGCGAAAGCTCGATACCCGTGCCTTCCTGTAACACCGAAGATTTTACACGAAAACTATTCTTATATCTAACCTCAATTAGACTATGCACTCAAATCACTACTTTACAGAGTCTTTAAACACCAAAAATACTATTCTGATACCAATAAAAAAGTGTTGATCGCAACGACGAAAATTTTGTCCCATATTTCAATTTATGCAAATTCCTCTTGATTTACTCAAAAATCAAGAAACAATTTCAAAAATTTAATAAGTCTCTAATGAAGACATACCCTATCTCTCACTGGTCTGGTTCGCTTTCGGGAGCGAGTTAAATGCCTAAGCCTTCCACACCGCAGCTCCATTGCAGAGTTCTCCACACATCTATTCCCACCCTAAAGCGAATATCTTAGGTAACATGAGCTCTATGCCAAAACGCCTATCTTGGCGAAGTAAGGACCAAGGCGAGCCTCTAGCCACCCGGATTGCTATTCTATCTATACATCTATGTCAGACATCCTCAGCCATCTTCCGCAGGGCTAAGAATCTATTGAAGCCAGCAACTATTCCTTACGGTTTTTCAATTAACTTGCAGATCAAAACCAGAATTTAAACCTCGCAAGCTCTCTAGCTAAAAATACAGACAGATTCTCTTCAATAAGGACAATTTGAATTTTGAAGTAGTGCGTAGAGGATATTATTGATATCTCTTTGGATCATTGATATCTCTTTGGATCTATTGATATTCAACGCGGATCGTAAGTACGGCGTTTTGTCTCTATATCATGGTCGTTGGTTTTAATGAAGCCCCTTTCCAATTTTTTGCTTTCTTTACTTCTTTTTTTATTTTCAGTTAAAGCTTAATACATTTTATGCGATGATCTAATAATTATAAACAAATTAAATATGAGAAGAACAATCATGAATGCAATATGATAATAAACTCCTGCTACATCAGCAGGGCATTAACTTGTATTTAGACCTCGTCTACCGGATAATCAAAAATTCATGTTTATCACATTAGATAATAATAATAATTTATTTACAATTAAATTGTATTGTATAGTATTTACAATACTGTTATGAAATAATTATTATACCCATGTTGCTGTACTTGAAATGGGAGAGTATTGTGAAGTTTGCACCTAGAGAGTAACAAATAATATAAAGAGCTGACTGCAATACTCTTTATACGGACTGCAATACTCTTATTAAAAGTATTAAAAATAATTTTAATGGCTTACAGAAATCTTATGGAAATGCAACTGTATTTTTCATAAATAGGTAAAAGTTTTTTCAAATTTATGAAATAAAAATATAAGAACAGTAATTACCAGGTACCAGGTATTAGTAAGTAAAGAAATAAAATGAGTCAAGAGACCACGTTCTACAGTAATTTAGATAGACGAACAAAAATCAAAAGCAAAAAAAAAATTCAGTAGAGAGATACTGTTGACGATAGAAATTTTTTTGGTACATCACTGGTAGTTAACGAATTTACTTACTTATTAATCTTTTTTGTTAATCGTGAAAAATTAAATTAATAATTTAATACTAATAATTTTAAAAAATAATGAGATTTTAAAGTACACGTTTTTTTTAATATAACAGTGAGAAAAACCTTTTCCTAAGGGAAAAGAGTAAGTTGCCGGTTAAGTTAATGTAACGCTATTATACAAACTTTTTATACATAAAAATATTCTGTTGACTACACTTTGCATTAATTACACTCTCTTCCGTTTTACATAATTCACTTCCTATTTTTCTCATTTTGTTGTGCTGTACCTCTTATTTTAGAGAGTACAATTAAATAAAATTAAAAGAATATTACAACTATGACTAAAGGTATTTATAATGGAGGCAAAATTACGCTAAATTTGTTTTTTCTGCGTATAATTTGGTATTTTATTTTATACGATTGAACTGCTTATTAATCGTAAAGAAAGGATGACGAACACCTTTTTTCTTTGCTGCCAAAAACGTTTATATATCTCTTTCATATTTCACTTAATAGTATAATCCTGAACAAAATTATTGTTTTTAGACTATTGCTTTTCAAAGTTTATGCTAAAGTTAATTTCTTATTTTGATATTTTATTTTTAATATCATTTATTTAACCGTAGAGAGGATATTTAAAAATCTTTTAAACTTCCAAAGAAAATCTTTTTTTTTCTATTCACAATAATAAATAAATAAATAAATAAAAAATGCGAACTTATAATTAAACTTTCATTAAATGAGTATGGATGTAATTATAAAATAACAAACTGCACACAGATTTTTAACATACAAGTGAATACATGCGCTATATATACACAAGCTGTGTTCAAAAAGTAACGAGAATTTTTGTTTTTTTGATAGATTTTTATTTATTTATCTACATTAATGTTACCCCATTCAAAATAGTTCCCATTAGATATTATACACTTAAGCCGCGCTTTTTCCAATCCTCAAAAGACTTCTGGAATTCGATCTTTGGAATAGTGTTTACTTCTTTCAGCTATTCGCTTTTATCTCATCTATGCTTATAAAATGATGGCCCTTTAAAGTTCTCTTTATTTTTGGGAATAGATAAAAGTCACACGGGGTCATGTCTGTCAAATACGGCGACTGTCATTAGTGTTGTTTTTGGCTAAAAATTGATGAACAAGCAATGAAGTGTGAGCAGAAGCGTTATTGTGATGCAAAAGCCATGATTTTTTTTGCCACAAATCCGAGCGATTTTTTCGGATTGCTTCACGCAAAAGTCGTTGAACTTGTAGGTAATACTCCTTATTGATCGTTTGACTGTGTGGCAACAACTCATGATGCACTATGCCGTTAAAATCGAAGAACGGTGAGCACATTCGACCGGGCATTGTCGAGCTTTTTTCGGTCTTGGTGACCAGGAATTCCTTCACACCTGGACGATTGGACCTTAGTTTCGACATCATATCCGTACACCCATGTTTCATCACTGTTATGACACGTTTCAGTAGTTTTGCATCGTTTTTGACTTCATTTAGCGACTCCTGAGGAACTTCCATTCGCCGCTGTTTTCGTTCGAAATTGAACAATTATGGAACAAATTTTGCTGTTACACCTTTCATACCTAAAATATCCAAAAAAATTTCATGGCCTGAGCCAACTGATATCCCAACATCATCAGTGACTTCTCTGATTGTGATACGGCGATCATTAATAATCATTTCTTTCACTTTTTCCATCGGATATGCTGAGGCGGTCGGAGCGCTTGTCATCTTCAACGTCTTCAGAACCTTCTTGGAAACGCTTACATCACTCTTAAACCCTTGCTTTACTCATAGCAGACTCACCAAAAGCAATATTTAACGTTTTTAAAACATTGCTACACTTTATTCCATTCTTATAGCAAAATTTAATACAAATTCTCAATTTATACAAATAAGAAATGGCCGATCGTACCAAAACATGTGTTATCCTTTTGACAGCTGACAGTAGACTAAACATCCAATTATGGCTAAAAATGTACAGATACTTTTCAGACATGTTTACCAATACAACAACGAAAACATTCCAAGAATCGGGCTAATACAACCCGCGAAATTTCAAAATTCTCGTTACTTTTTGAACACACCTCGTATTTTACATACTGCAATCAATGTAAATATGATTACTGTCATTTACCTCACAAACTGTTTAAACATTTTTAAAAATTCCCTTTTAATTATTGTTACACTGGGAATTCTTTAAATGCATTGAAGTTTGGTTGAAATAACGTCCTCTTGAGACATAAAAAAAAATCAACACTTTTTTCTTTTTTTTTAATAAAAAGACATGTCCTTTGAGTGAATTGTTTTCAAAAATTACTCATTAAATTTAAAATTATCAATTTGAAAATTAAACCTTCAGATTTAATCATTTGTGGAAATTAATAAATCATAAATTAATTAATAAACCATGTAATTAATGGTTCCGCTTATTACTAATTTAAATTAACATTAAGATTAAATTAGATTGTAAAATTTCAAAATTTGAAAATTATTTTTAATATTGTAAAATATTATTTAAAAAATATGAATGTTAGAGTAGAATTAAAAAAAAAAGAATTATTTTTTTAAATTTCGAAAAACTGGTTAAATGTCAAACCTTTTTAAGTTTTTAAACGTTACGAATGGATATTGGCTGAATAAAAGCTTATTTATCTTTTTCTTTAATATATATATATATCGGTTCTTTGCTTTTGTTTATTTATTGTGGACTCATAAAAACCGATCCAGCATAATTTTGATGTTTTTTATTACCTCCAATGAGTCAGGGGTAATTTTTTTCCCATATATTTATAAAAAAATATAATTTTTTAGAATTATTATATAACCAGATGAATTTTTAAAAACTTAATTTCATAGTCGTCCCACTGATATCTGAATTTTGTAAAATCACTGCGTTCATTAATTATTTAATTTGAAAGCTGATGAAAAAATGTGTAGTATAGCAAATTATTACATAAGGTACCTCATTACATTTTTGACATATAAAAAAAAAAAAAAAAAAACACGCAAAAAGTCAAACAGGGGTGATGAACAGAAACTTGTGTTTATACTCCGATTAGAAGAAACTGCAATATTTCCAAGACAATTCTTTAACTAATCTCTCTCTATTCTTTCTTTTTTTATTAAAAAATTTAATGGAGAACTGTTCATTTTTTTTTAATAAAAAAAATTTAGTTAACGTTTAATTAACATTAATTAACATTTTAGTTACAGTTTTATTTTTGGAGTGTGAGAATACGCAATAAAAGTTGAAAACTTTTAAAAATAAACAAATACAATTTGATTTGGTCCAAAAAATAAACACTCTTTTGTTTTGTAGAAAAGAAACAATATAATGAATTAACGAACTATCTAAATAATTAATTACAATACAAAAGAAAGTAAAATCCTAATGTAAAAAATAATGAATCGGTGTAGCATGTCAAAAACTGTTTTAAATTGGTTAATAAACACGTACGATAAGTAAATTTAAAACACTTTTTTATTATATGAAAGAATTTATACCAGTATGATAAACTATCATACATCTTTCGTGATATTCATCGTACAGTAGCCAACTTAATATTCAGAATGACAATAGCATAATTTTGTTTCTAACTAAAAATGACTTCATACGGTTCAGAATAGCCGACAAAGTCGACCAACATAACATAGCCGACCAAGATAAGAGTTATTTACTCATACTATTTGCAAAATAATAGCTGCGACGAGTGTTCGCTAGAATAGAGAACAAATGACATCCTCCTAAATCTACCTTTTATGTTCTAAAAACTAACTTTTCTCAGTTTCCAACAACTTTTAGACGAGTGTGGATGTATCAACGTAAATAATCGTGTTCTGTTAACGATTGAGGTCAAATCTCCCATGAGTAATATGACGTCAAACTTACTACTATCTTTATCTTTCCAGTAACATTCCATTATTTTGTAGTCACTCTGTTACATGTTTTACTAAATCACTAAAAAAGGTATTTTTTTAATAATGGAAATGAGTAAAATATTTTAGATTTTATAAAAATAGTTGTTTCTTCTACCACCTTTATTAAAATATCAACATTTAAATTTATTTGGAACATTTAATTTAGTTTTATAATTTCTTCATTAAGAAAATTATCAGTGTCTTCCTCCTGGACCAACGACTCCTGGCTTTTCTAAATGCTTATGATAAATACATTACAGTATAATTTAGGAAGAACTTTAAAAAAATAGCTAATTTAGCTTAATGAAATAAACCAACTCTAAATCGTTCAACTAAATTATTTTATTGCCGTGGGACAAAATGTACAACTATGTACAGAAACTTTAAAAAATTAAGTGTATATACACTAAGGACTAAGGGTTTTTACACTAGTGGCGTGTATATACACGTCATTATAAGTGTGACGGGTATATACGTGCTACACGTCAAAGTTCAATATTATGACGTGACGAAAATTCCAATTTACAAGAATAATCAGAATTCTATGACAGGCTTACAAAATGAAGAGAGAAGATTTCTCACTGAACTAGAAATTAAATTTTACCGACGAAAATAACACACGATTCTAATGCACAAGATAATCATCCATATAAAAGACATATTCACTGTGTTTACGAAGTGTGTGTAATCAAAATATTTGTTTTTAAAGAATAATAAATCTTTGATTATCGTTGTTCCTACCTCAGATGCTTTAATTAACAGCGCAGTTAAAGGAAATACAGTGTAAAGGAAATACACTGAAAAGGAGATCTTATTAAATATCTATGATCGATTTAAAGATGATTTTCAAACAACGTGACTGAAGAGTACTCGTGTAAAGTATAAATTTAATTAAGCTTATTAAATCTGCGTTTTATGATTCCTATACAAAAAAAAATTCAAATCTTTTTTTTGTGAAAGATTAGTCTAAAGAACTCTGATGCCAAACATTATATTTTGGTTTATTCGTAAAATCCATAAAAATAGAGTTTTAATATGAAGTAATACTATTACTTCATTATTTAATATTAATTAGAAGTAATACTACTTCTTTTGTAATACTATGTGAAATAATTTGTAATTTTTTTTTATTTTCGATTACTTTATGATTTGTATTAATATGCGATACGTGAAAAATTCAATACATCAGGATCATTACATAGAACTATATATAATAAATCTATATACATTGAATGTCACCGGTTGAAGCAGAAATAAAGACACAATGTTTTAGCTTTATTGTGAATCCAGTTTGTAGAAAATTTACGATACAAAAAGTTCTTCATGAAATTTTTTAATTTTATTATTTTGCAGTGGGCATGAAAGAAAAAAGCTTAAAGTTACTAAATCCATGTATTTTTATACCTGAAGCGAAGTTGATATTGTTGACCGCCACTTCCATTGCCTGAGTGATCGTAATACTTGACAGGACATTAGTACATTAATGTAACCCATTTACTGAGAAACAGTGCATTTCATTCACTGTTTCCACTTAGTCTGGAAAACTGATCAATTGATACTAAAGATTTTTTAAATGATTACGATATAGTATTGGAGAAACAGTATTTCAATTACTTTCTGATACAAGTTTGTAGTCCACTTTTAATTTATATATATATAAATGTATAAATAAATAAAGATATATATATATATATATATATATGTCTGTGTGTGTGAGAGAGAGAGCGTGCGCGCGCGTGTGTATCAACAAAAAAAGTTCTTATTAAATAAAATTAAAGAGCCTAATATTAATAAACCCTATCCACTGTTCATTTAATATTTAACTAAACTCTAATAAATAATTCTCTTACAAAATTAAATGAAATACGCATTTATTTTTAAGATATAATTAAAAGAAAACCATAGAATATTTGAAGACATGATCCAAAATTGCCTAAAGAACATAAGAATAATATATTTCATTTTTTTAGTTTATTCTATTTTGTTTTCAGGTATCTATGAATACATTGCCATACACTAAATTATTTTATACCACATTCAAGAAATCTCTAAATTAGAAAAAGTAAACTGTAGAGTCAATATTGACTTAAACAATAGACAAAAATGTCTTATTAAAACAGAAATATATTTAATTTGTTTAAATTTATGATAATCTTTTGTCTCCTGACATTTATTTCTTTAGTATAAATTTCAAACTATGTGTTTCAAGTTCTCCTTATAAATCAATTTAAATTCATTCTAATTTATGAAAGTAATTTTTAAAGTAAGAATCATGACAAATTAATTAATAACAACATAATTGACGTTTTTACGTAATCTGACTGGAAATGGACCAGCTTAATCTTTGAGTTACGTTTTTAGTTAGTACCAAACTCTTGAGCGTAGCAAACGTTAATTTTTTGTAGCTTTTTAATAATTATATTGGCTGTCAACCCAGCCGATGGTTAGGTGCGATCAGCGATTTCGTTTTCTTAAAACAAAAATCCTTTCTCCAAATCAAGTTTATTGAAAACTAATTGAATTTGAAGAAAATATTATGAACGAGATAAATGTGGAAAAGAATGGTTATTCAACAAAGATGAGATAGTTCATAACAAAGCAAGATCTGTACGCCCATGTCATCACTGACACTTTTTGGCATAAAAAATGGAGATGTGTCTGCTTCATGATAACGCGTCACCTTATCACGTTGCCTCAAAATTCGCAAAACAACGATTTTATGGGCTGTATTGTATCATTTTCCATATAAACCATCTAACTTATCTTTTCCTAAAACAAAGACATTTTTGTGCGGAAAACTCATGCAGATCGGAGACGACGACCAGCAAACTGCTAGCAACTGGTTTAAATTAAACCAATTGTTCTATAAGAGTTCTTCTATAAGGAAATTGTCGGTTCAACTTCAGATTTCAAATAAAAAAAGCTTGTGTGAAAATAGAAAACATTTTGAAAAAATTATGTTTGCCATATTTCAATCGTAAAATCAAGTACTCGTATCACGATACACTGTTGTCAGTTTATGTTTTTATTCAAAAATAAGAATCATCAACATTCATCTAGAATATTTATTTTATCTTCATACATGTCAAATTAGAGATTAACTTAAATAAATAAATCTATTAGTCGAAATTTAAGTTTTATACGAAAGACTAGTATAATGTAGTAAATTATTATTAATTTTACAATCTTTCAATTGCAATCTGATTTTATGTCTACCTCTATCATTTTCCACAATTTTAGGGTTTTAGAATAAAAAAATTTGATTTGATTTGATCTGATTTTAACAATTTAATTTATTTCGTTCTGAAATAAATCGGCCACAAATATAAATACATTTTAAAAAAATATCGTAATATTCAATACAATTTATCTTATAAAAAAATTTTCAATCTGGTTAAAAGCCTTTTTATAAGATAATTCACTTACAAGTGTTTTGTAATACACGGATCGTTCGTAGTAACGATTATGTTCAGCTATGAATGACCAGAGAAGAAATAAAAGTGCTGTTTTTGTATTGTCGTGTCTTTATTAAAAAAATATACTAAAAATATTTTTCTGCTTCCAGTTATCATTTTGAATGAATTTTAACAGCAGTAAAAAATTTTATGACAGTCTAATAAAATGATTAAATATTTATAAATTTTAATAAATTCTTTAAAGAAATAAGGTATTGATAGAAGAAACTGATATAAGATATTTCAATCAACTGTTGTCTACATTGTATCATCTAGACTTCCCGTTCAGAAGCTGCACACACTTGTTTACCAGAGTTGTAAGCATTAGGAATTGAAGTTTTTTATGCACGGTCACCAATTTTCAGATATATTATCTCAATATTAAATATTATAAATTTGTTTTTAATATGTACATTTACTGTTGCTTTTAGTAATAATTATAATTTGTTAGAAGCCCGGTTAACACTATATAAATACATATATATATATATATATATATATATATATATATATATATATATATATATATATATAGCTCTTGTGAGAGCGAGAGAAAGCGTACTTGTTGATAGTCTTAATACGTACTTTGATTTACTTAATAAATTATGCACTTGTGGAAGTGTAACATTAGTTGAAATTATTATCTAACTTATTCTAATACGCGAATAGATTAATTAATAAATTTATATCTGAAAAACTGTACTACGCTATACTAATAATACAATAATCTCCTTATATCATAATAATATAATTTTAAGCAAAAAATAATCGGTGGATAATATTTTTATATAAAACAAGTTAGTTAAGAACTTATCTTAAAAAAAAAAAAACTATAATATACTCAACGAAATATTATGCTATCGTTACTAAAAGCGAAATATTTATGTTTCTAAACGATAATTGGTTATTACTTAACAGGCTTTTGATACTTTTTACTTCCTTGTTTGAAGTGCAAGAAAATTTGTAATCGCGAAAAAATTTGGTTTTCAGATTTCAACGGAAATACCCATTTTGACCATGCCTGAACCCATTTTGACTAGTTTCAACGTGACGTCTGTACATATGTACGGATGTACGTATGTATCCCGCATAAATCAAAAACGATTAGCCGTAGGATGTTGAAATTCTGGATTTTGGACTGTTGTAACATCCAGTTGTGTACTTCTTTTGATTGCAATCAACTGGCCCAAAAGTGTCCAAAAAATCCCAAATTCAAAAAAAAATTAATTTTGTTTTTTCTTAACTGCAGTAGTAAGACCTCATTGAGAGCTTTTCAACGTTATATCATAAGTGGTACTTACTTTCAATCGTTCCACAGTTATAGCCAATTAAAATTTTAATTAATGAAATATTTAGATCTTAGAAGGGAAGACATATTGGTACGAATCAGACTTCATCTCTTTCTTTTTTTTTTTTTAACTTTTTCTTTTTAATTTATATATATTGATTTATTTATTATTAATAAACCAATATATAATTAAAAAAATTTTACAATAAATAATAATTCAATAATAACAATAAAAATAAAACAAATAAAAATATAAATACCAGAAGTTATTAATGAAATAAAATTTTATGTACTTTTCATTTTAAAGAAATGTGTAATGTAATTTAATAGGCGAACAAGAAAATCATATGGTGCCCACATTACATTTTTGTAATATTCTGCAGTACGGCGTATACATGAACTCCTTTCTCATGCAAACACTTGTTACTCTATGAACACTTTTAAATATTGTTTCGATTCTCTTTGAAAACAATCTAACGTCATAGACGATCAAATTTTTTAATGTAAAGGTATTTACCACATATAGTTAAAAGGTAATTTCGACTGCTAGACAGAGATAAGAGATTTTTGAAAGGTTTTTTTATTGTCAGAATGAAACTAAACTTATCAGACATTTCTTCAGGGTAAACATAAAAGTTTGTTTACTGGTTAAAATATACATTAAAGACATGCAATTTATTTTGTAAAAGTTGTAGAGCTCGTAAATTGGATATATCAGAAGAAAGTAAATACCATTATATTTTCTTTTCCTTCAATTTAAACAACACATTTCTAACATTTCAAATGAATTCCTTACAAAATAACGTGAAACTGAACGAACTGGTATCTTCTTATTGGGTATCTTCTTTCACTACCTGACTCTAATTAATTAACTGTAATTAAAGTAATAGAATATAAATAAGTTTACGTTTATTCATGATAAATATGAGTATATTATATTTATTTCATCCACGTGGATTATTAAATCTACTAAAATTTATTCATAATTTAAATTTATATCACGTTATTTTGAGTATGTTTATCACGTTTCAGACCTCTGTTTTAATTCGGTTCCTACCCAGGTAAATTCACTTTCAGCATTCTCTATTTTAATCAGTATCTTCGTTCATTCGAAACTGAATTAGTGTCTGTAATGTTTATTTTGAAGACATGTACATCAAGTTCATGTGAAACTAGCTTATGTTAAAAGAAGAATAACGTTTTTCGTTTAATTGGATGAAGAGGGATCTGAGTTATATGGAATCTGTTATCTGAATTGTATCACATATATATATATATATATATATGGATCTTACGTATATTATATTTTAAATACATAAAGGTTTACAAATTAAACGTTGACGGGTTCCTATTTGCTCATTTAAGAATTATCTAATACATTAATTACTTAAGATAATATTAAATGAGAAGATTTTTACCTGCTAATATTAGGGAAAAGCCATATTGACATAAATAGCGTTAAAAAGATGATATCAATTGGGCGTGTGTCAATTTAAAAAAAATAAAAACATGTTTATATTTACTGCAAGTATTTTCTTCAGCTCAAGATTGATCTTGAGATCAGATTTCTCACTAATATATATTTTCTACAATTTCTATTAAATTAGAGAAGGTAAATATTTTCTAATTTATTCCAGATTAATTACGTAATAAAGAGTACACAAAAAGGAACATCAGGGTTTTAGTTAACTAATATTTCTTAACTTTGACTTACAGTGATGAATCAATAATAAAACGAAAGAGTAACTCTTACAGCTTTTATCTAAAACTGTTCAATGCGAGCATTTTTTGTCAAGCAGAATACATCCAGTCGATAGAAGAATCGTGCCTCAAATCAGGAAGATTTCGAAACAGTAGTGGCACATACAAAAGATCCTTTATAAAACCATAAATGAAAAAATCTCACGGGGTCAGGGCAGATCGGGTCACATTGGAAGCCATCCTAAACGATCTCTTGTCATCGGGTTCATGCCAACCTATTCAAAATTGGGGAAAACGTAATTCAACCGATCCCGTACACAGTTGTTGCAGTGAGGACCCGTACCATCTTTTGGCAAATAATATCGTCTACTCCAATTTGCAGTTGAGGAAAGACCAATGTACGCAGCATATCCAAATAAGCAAGTTATTCTTGCTTCACTGAAATGTAACAGTCGGTAAATTGCATCAGGATATAGCAGAGAAAACATTTAATTTTGGGTAGTCCCTTTGGCATTGTTAAAAATTCAACGTGATATTCTGACCCAAAATACGGCTATTATGAGTGTTAACTTATCCATTAAGATGAAATGCTGACTCATCACTAAACGTAATACGATTAATAAAGTCGTTAACCTTCTGTTACATGTCGATTGCGGTAGGCTTCACAACCTGTAAGAGCTGTAAATGGTATGGATGCATACGTAATCGTTTGCTAAGAAAATTCCAGTGTCATCACCGACAATACTAGTTCGCGGCCGCTCTTCCAAAAAAATGTTTAAGGACTTCGCAGGAAAGACTCATTTTCTTCAAACACTGAATCAACCTACGACAATGCGAGCAACTGAACTTTTTGTTTTTACTTCCTTGTACAAAGTAAAGGAAGTATTGCGATCACGAAAAATGTCGGTTTTCAGATTTGAACGGAATATTCATTTTGACTAGTTTCAGCGTAACGTCTGTACGTATGTATCTCGCTAAATAAAAAAGATTAGCAGTAGAATGTTGAAATTTTGGATTTAGGATTGTTGTAACATCTAGTTGTGCACCTTCCATTTTGATTGCAATCGGCCGGCCCAAAAGGGTTCAGAAAGCCCAAAATCAAATAAAAATTGGACTTTGTACTTTTTTTTAACTGCAGTAAGTTAATAAGCCCTCATTGAGAGCTTTTCAACGATATATCATAAGTGGTACTTACTTTCATTGGTTCCACAGTTATAGCTAAATAAAATTTTAATTAATGAAATATTTGGATCTTGGAAGGGAAGACACATCGGTACGAATCAGACTTCATCTCCTCTTTTTTTTTTTAACTTTTTTTTTTAATTTAAATATATTGATTTATTAATAAATTATAAACCGCTGATAGTTAAAAAAAAATTATAAATAATAATTCAACAATAACAACAAAAAAAAGAAAAAATATCAGAAGATATTAATGAAATAAATTTTATGGACTTTTCATTTAAAAAAAAAATGTGTATATGTAATTTAATAGGCGGCGTACATGGAAGTCACGTGGTGTCTACATCAGATTTTTAATTTTAGCCCTTAATCAATACTGTACATCTCACCAAGAGATATTATCACAAAATAAATCTCAAGATATTTTTCTTTGAACGCACGGTATTATTAAATTAGAAAAATACTAACAGTAAACAATAAAAAGATTATCTGCAGCATTGCTACCACCCCTATGTTGTCTTTAGTATTTACTTTAAAGACATGGTTTATTAATTTTAAAACCCAATAAATAAGTATATTTATAGATTAACCTTAATTTCTAACTAAAAGAATTGCTATGAAAACTAAAATGGGAATTAGTTGTATGTTGATACTCCTTCATTGTATTTATTTTTAAATAACCTAAATTTTTATTAAATGAACAAATAAGCCATTAAAGACTCATCTAAAATTTTATTAAGACTGATGTCATTTCATTAAATTAAATATTTTTAAAGCCAAAATAAATATTATTTGTAAGCCAAATAAAAAGTAATAAATATAACACAATTAACCAAACAAAAACGGAGAAATCAACGGAAAATCAGGAAGTGTAAAATAAATTAGTAAATTATAACAAATAAATTATTTTATTTATTACGGACAGAAAATAATATCTTTCGCGTATCAAAGGTTAATAATTGCATCAACCGCGTGCGTGATGATTAACAATGTTTGCTGGTTTAAAGACTACTATTGGTTTTCAACAAGTGTGAAAATTACATGACTACTTATCGCCCAATAATCAATATTATTCTAATACTAAAAATGCTATATAACTATACTTTTTTCGCTGTTTAGCCTCCGGGAATCACCGTCAGGTACTACTGCAGAGAATGAATGAGGATGATATGTGAGTGGAAGTGTAGTCCTGTACAGTCTCAGATCGACTATTTCTGAGATGTGTGGTTAATTTAAATCCAAAGAACAGCAGTATCCGCGATCTAGTATTCAAATCCTTATAAAATTAAGTGCCTTTACGAGGATTTGAACTTGGAACTCTCGACTTCGAAATAAGCTGAGACGACGCGTTCGTCAGTAGATCAACCCGGTGGGCTGTATATAATTGTACTCAGCTTAATAGAAACTGGCTTTACCTAATATTGACCTTATTAAGTTCTCCTTATTTTACATTAAAAAATCTTTTCATGTTTAAAGGATTTCATATGTTGTATCAGAAAATTACTTTTTAGTTTTAAAATTAAATTAGTTAATATGAAATTATACTCATATATAAAGAGGTGATTTGAAGATAATTTAAATTTCTACTATAATTCATTCCACTCTTACGTTTTGGAATGTGGTTACAGTGAAAACAAAGTTTCTAATAGGTTTGGAACATAGTTGTTTTCTTTATGCTTTTAAGTAAATATTATCTTAAAAGGAAATAAGTTAAATAATAATTATAGAAATTAATATCGTAAATTTACGGATGAATATTTCAAAAGATTGTTGATTCTTTTTTTTTTATTCAGAGATTTTACATAACTCTTTATAAATATCGAAAAAATATCAGTTTAACTGAAAAGAAATATAAAATTTTATTTTACAATGCTAATGTTGAACAGTAATACTGTTAATTTTAATAATTAATACAATAATGTTATAATTCAATTACATAATAAATATTATAATAGGTATAATTAATCACTTTACTGGTTAAAATTAATAATTGATTGAAACTTCAATTAATTCAATTAGTGTACTCCAAACTACCTTCCATACATCGCTTTGATCACAATCAAGCGAAGGAATATTTAGATCCAATGTCTTCTAGCAAACATGAAAGAGCTACATATTTTAAAATGTTACACAGAAATGATTCAATTAAGTTTTGTTTTTCAATACTACATATTTTGAAAGTTTTATCACTGCGGTTCGCATTATCCCTGACGATAGAGCTTACATTTTTCTACCGGTTTCATTTCATTTTTTTTCTTTCTTTACATTTAATAGTGGATTTCTCTGCTAAATAGTTTTATTATTAATAAAATATTATTTCTTTACAACATACACATTTTTATTATAACATGTGTTGTTATATCTTTATATATATATTTCTTGTGTGCGTGTGTATGTCACTGAACTCCTCCTAAACGGCTTGACCGATTTTGATGGGAAATTTTGTGTATGTTCAAGAGGATTCGAGAATGATTTAGATTCACAATTTGGTCCACTGGAAAATGTTTTTTTAATTAATTTTTTATTTATAAGTAGTTGTTGATTTCGGAATGTTTTACATTGGATTCGACATGTATTTTAGTATTTTACATGATTTTCATGAATTTTAATGATGTTTACACGTGCATTCAGTAACAATTAACTTAACCTACAAATTTAAATTGTCAGTTCTCATTTGATTCTATGCAACTTATGAAGTATTGAACGGCTCTTTGAATATAAAAATTGAAGTTTGTAAAATAAATTATAACATTTATAAAATTAAAATATAAGTTACTTATAATATAGTTTAAATTATATTTAAAAAATTGAATTTATCATGTTTTAGCTGATTAATTTTATAAAAAGTTTTCTAAAATTATTTTTAATTTACAATTATCTAAAATTTGGTAAAATAGATGTTAAAATAAAGAATAAGAAAAATTATAAAAATTTCTACTAAAATTTTAACTACGTTGCTTTTTTACAGTGCTTTAATTGTATTATTAATTGATTAATTAAGTCGTTATATGGTTATGCAACATCAAAATTATTAAATTTATAAAAAATATGTAGGAGGTACTTTTTTAGAATGATGTTAAGTGAAAATTAGTAGTAATGTGGATGAAAATTTATTAATTACACTAATTATTAATTTTACGACGTTTCGATTTTTTAATTCAATTTTCATCGGACATCTCAATATTTAGTGAAAATAAATATTAACCATACTACACATAATTAATCAATAAACCCATTACAATAATACAACAATCACAAACTGATAATATCATACTAATAGTCATTTTAATGAAATTTAGAACACATTCCTGCTAATTTTAACTTAATTAAGTTACTTATATTTATGTGTGTGCATTTATTACAGAATAATGCCGCGTCAGGACAACGTCTGCCGGGTCCGCTAGTAACATATATGTTATTTCTTATTCGCTGTTGATTTAGTAAACATTATTTCTTTCATTAAATGCCCTAACAATGTAAATGTCTGTGCTATGACCCCACGAATTTTTTAGATAAATATGTAAGTATTTTGAGTATAAATAATGCATTATCGTTTTATAATATTACTTTTACATTTTAAATTATTTATATTCTCTGAGTAAATGTAATAGGTTAATAAATAATTAGGTAAAAAAGTAAGAATAATTAATGATTAAGTAAATAAATAAGTAAGGAAAATTAGATGAGCATTAAAAGAGACACAATGCTTAAAAAAAACTCTGATACAACATAGTTAGTAATAAGAAAATAGTTGATTAAAAAATAACAAAGCCTAGTAATCAGAGGATTTATTATAAAAAAAAAATACTGCTGAAATACTGACAGATCAAGTTTCGGGCATAAATATTTTACTTTATATACTCTTTCCTTTTATACTACATAGAGAACCCCAAACTTCATTTCACAAAAATCCTGCTTGTTATCAGAATTGCAATGTTCAAGATACATTTGTAAACCGTCTAATATTTTCAGAAAACATGATTTTATGCTTGCAAAGTTTTAGTAATAAAAAGAGATGATTAATTTATACATACAATTTCAGCTTATACAGAAAAAAAATATATTTTTTTAATTATCAAAAATCAAAGGAAAATAAATATTAAAACAATTTTCATTATCCTCATGGTTGTGAGAACAACAATTTAAGTCTGGAACGAGTTTGCTCCAAACGAAGTCATTTGAAAGACAGTTTTTATTATTGTTTAGAAAATCTTTGGATTTAGGATGGTCTCTATTCCATAGTGCTTCGAGTATAGTGTTCCATTATACGTATAGATAATCGGTATTAATAATATTCAGTTTAAGGAAAAGTAAAACTGTATTCTTTATAATTAACTTGATTTCATAGATTTCAAAAGACTTCAAGCCTACTTGGTCACAGTATCTGCCTACAACTTGATTATTAATTCTTAAAACCTGAATTCTTACGACTCTGTTGGTCTGATCCATTTTGAGCGTCTTTTACAAAATTCAGCCTTGAAGTTTTAATAACTCTTACAAAATTATAATTATTTACAATGTCTTGAACAAGTCTATATATCGTTGCTTCGGCACAACATTTGAATAATTCACTTGCAATATATAAATGTGGCTTCATGTAATATCGTCTCACGAAATGAATCATCTGGTAGCAATTAATAAACAACTGATAGTCTTTTGTCGTAAAAATACCTTTACTGCGCAAAACCATTAAATGTATTTAAAAAATGGAAAGAAACCATAAGTTACTATCGAAGAATTTCTGATGTGTTGCATAAAAAACCTGCTTTTTTCAAGATATCTACAAAATAACGGCCAATCCTGATTTCAGTACTAAGATGTAAAGTACAAAGCTACTAAAATTATATACGTTAATAATAGTATGTACGAGTAAAAAAGATAAGAGAAAAATACTGTGTTTACCAGAAATTAAAAACAAATTCATTGAAAATTTTTGTCTTTTGAAAATTATAGTTTAAAATTTAAAAAAAATTTATTTCCTAAAGATATTCTTTTTAAATGTTACTTTATTAATTTTATTTAAAAATCGTTACTTTCAATATATTATTTTTCTAGAATACAGCCTGAACGAATACGTCATAACAAAATATTTTCAATAAAATTGCCTGGATGTATTTTACTAAATATAAGAAAGATTAACGCTTGATGTTAGTAAATAAAGCAATAAGCGTAAATTTTGTAATTTACGATTTTTCCCCCTCCCGAACCTGAACGCCGACTTTTCGTTTCCGATGCCGTCACTATTTCTCAGTCAGAAACGCACTGATTTTCGAAGTACAAGGCACTATATACGAGTAGACTCGTATGTATTTTCGATTAACGAGTGAGTATACTCACTCACACTCATCAACTTTCAACATACCACTTACTAAATGCATAAGCACGTATGAAGAATAGACCAATAAAAAATCAACGTAACCTCAAATTGAGGTTATGTTTTCTGTTGTCGACCTTAATTTGAGCGTTACTCAAGAATGACTCACCAATTTTTATCAATTTTCCACAACGATAACATCATATACACTACTACAACCACAAAAAAATTTATACGTAAATGGTATTTTCGAACTCCACACACCTCAAAACGTAAAGAAAATCTATTTCCACCTCCCAATTCCAGCGTGCGGCCGAAAAAGTAATACTGTACTTCTTCGAAAAGCTGGTAAAAAAAATAGGGAAAGAAGCTGAAGTAGCCAGGGTAATGAATGAAGAGATACTAATGAAAGTCGGAGAGGAGGAAGTTCAAACAAAACCGTTAAAAAAAAAACGGTATAGCACGTATTGACGAAGGATGATTATTGAGAAATTGTTAGGATAATTAGTGCTGGAAAATTTTACGAGAGGAAGAAAATTGATAAAATAATATGAAATAGTAAAAAGAGAGTACAGTTATATCAAAATTAAAAGGATTAGTTCTGGACAGAAACTCAAGGATGGACACATAGAAACTAACCCACCGGATTGGTCTAGTAGTGAACGCGTCTTCCCAAATCAGCTGATTTGGAAGCCGAGAGTTCCAGCGTTCAAGTCCTAGTAAAGCCAGTTATTTTTACATGGATTTGAATGCTAGATCGTGGATACCGGTGTTCTTTGGTGGTTGGGTTTCAATTAACCACACATCTCAGGATTGGTCGAACTGAGAATGTACAAGACTACACTTCATTTACACTCATACATATCATCCTCATTCATTCTCTGAAGTATTACCTAAACGGTAGTTACCGGAGGCTAAACAGGAAAAAGAAAGAAAGAAAAAGGACACATAGAAACTACCACAGTGAAAACCAAAAGATGCACTGTAGCTCATATTACTTCAATTTTATTTTTAGTACACGATAGTTATTGCTCATTTAGGTGTTAAGTGTAACAAAAGATTCTTCTATATAATGCTACCCAACAACATGTCTATATAATTAAATTAGATATTATCAAAAATTATTTTAACAAAATAGATTTTAGACAAACATTTTATATGCAGACATGTGTATCACAAGGTTAAATTTAAACGCACTTCAAACGCATGATTAGAATTTTATTTATGTGAATTTTATTTCGCGTAAAAAAAAGTAGAACTGGCAATTTTTAAAAATAAAAAAAGTTATTTCTGTCTGTTTGAAATTATATATTTCTTTTTTTTTTAATTTTGTAATAATTATTGTGAGAAATTGGAACAAAGACTGAGAATATTATTAAGTTTCAAGCTTTCATTAAAGTAAATTAAATAAAACTTCCCTACATTTCTTTACGGATACGCATGCTTTTTTCTTAACTTCCTATTCTTATAAGTAAGTCACTTCTTTTTTTTAAATTCAACCTATAATTTAGTATTCTTGGAGGATCTCATCTTGAATTTACTGACATGGAAAACGATGCCGCAGAACTATCTTGGGAATATCAAACAGAATTTTGGTTTCAAACCTTGATCAATTTCTCTTGAGAATATAGATCAACTTAACTAAGTTTCTTTGGGATTTATTGATTTATTTTTATCAATTACTACATAGAAAAATTGTAAATAGTTTACAACTTCCTAAAATATAAAATAAAAAAAAGATAACCTACTTAAACGGTAAATAGTTTTCAGTATTTGTCATGAGTAGCCAATAATATTTTTAATCAAAATGGGAGTAAAAATAAAGGAATAAATACAGAAAAACAAAAAAAAATTATTGTATTTTTTAACTAGTTGAAAGGTAATTTTAAAGCATAATAAATTATATTGTAGGGGAATATTATGAAACAATATTTGACATCAAAATAATTATAAAATAAATGTGAATTCTTAACAATTCTGCAAAAATTATGCGAGGGTTGTTATTATGTTGTAATTGTATATTTCAGTTACGATTAATTATACTGTATTTAAATCATATAGTACTAAAATACAGTTTAATTAAGTTCTTTTTTTGAGACACTGAACTGTATATTTATCATCGGTGTTGTAACTTCTGTTTCCACGGAAGAAAAAACTTGCTTGTATAGCATGTTATTATTATACAGTGTATGTAAATTTCGATTACCATCGTTATAATTTCTATTACATTAAAGAAATAAAGGAAATAGAATTAAATATTTTAGCATTATTTTAACATTTTTAAAACCGTTTTAGCACAATTTCTTTTACCTGAAATTATTCAATTTATTTTTTAATACATTTATTTCTGGTTACATCAGCAATTAAAATCGTTAGAGGCTTATCAATGTAATGTAACTGTACCGGTAAATTTGTGGTCTTGAACAAATTCACGCCGACCATTCCTGAAACATGTGATTAATTGATACCCAATCACCAAAGAACACCGGTATCCACGATCTAATATTCAAATCCGAATGAAAGCAACTACATTTATTAGGATTTGAAATTGATAATTTCGACTTCAAAATCACATGATTTACGACGACGAGTTTTCCACCAGATCAACCCAGTAGGTTAAATTTTGTTTATTAATAATTTTGTTTGTTTCGTTTTTCCCCAATAAAACACATGGTGCTTTGGTTTGTTTGTTGTATATGCTCAAATTTTTATTTTAGCTGCTATTGGCGCAGAGCGGATGGCGTGGCGGCTGCGCGCAGCCGTTGTTAAGTCTACCATCTAACGTAAAAAACTGAACTAACAACTGTATAATAAATATTTGAATTAATTCAAAGATTAAAAATTCTTATTAATATTTTAATTAATTATTTATATAGTTATTATTCAACTTTTTAATAAAAGAAAGGGATTATTAGTTAATATTTAGCAGTAAAATAAAGGATTCGTTATTTAACGAATTATTTAAAAGTACGTTACAACGGACTATGAGAATGAAAGACTATGTAAGTAGGTGAAGCGGGAGAGTGTCGGTTGCGCGCAGCCGCCCGGCGCACCACGTGATCGGTTTTACGTTAATAACAGCAAAGTAAGGAGCAGCAGTTGGCCCGACAACTAGCCCAACCACACACAAACACACAAACAAGACTAAACGAAGAAGACGACGTCCCCAAGCCAACACCCTGATATCAATATAGCAAGCGTTAAATATTTTAGTTCTATTAAAATTATTAATTTCTATATCTACTCGATCCTTAAGCCGATTTTAAATATGAAAACGTCAAAATGTTCAGAAAAAAATTATCTACCAATAATACTTCTTTTCTTAAAGGATATCTGAAAAATACTTAATATTCTCTCAAATATGAGGATGCAAACGCGTCGAGGGTCCGTGTATTGGCTAGACTGTTAAAGACTGCTAGTAAAGAAAAAGTGACATTTTAATTATACCATTTTTACAGGAAGATGGGTAAAAAATACACTGATAAAAAACAGAGAGTTTGTGAAGTAATTCGGTCAATTGTTTTGGATATCATGAGTAAAACAACTACGAGGCCAATTATTTTTAGATAAAACATACGTTAAAGAATACAGAGAAAAGGCTGCAAAGTTTATTGCAAATTGGTTTGTTAAATTAAAATTTATTATTGTAAACATATACGCACTCAAAAACCTTTTGTAAAAATAAATAGCATGTAACACAAACAGCATTAAAAAAAATAATAAAAATATAAAAGAATAATTTGTTAATAATAAATAATACTTTCAAAACACTACAGAAATAGTACTTTTAACTCGGTTTATAAAATAAAAAAAATAAACTTAAAAGTTTTACAAAATTTTGCATGCAGTTTTTGGAGACAGTCAAAGATGGAAGGTTAAATTTAAAAAAGCCTCCAATTAAACCATTCACTTAAACCGGCTCTACTAGCCAATACCAACGTTCTTAATACGTTTTGATAAAATATAAATTTATCTAACAAAGACAGCCAGATGGTTCAATTCCAACCGCGCTAAAGTACCTCTCACGATAAAAAAAATTTACAAGTATAAAATATTAATTTTTTGTCATCTTGCATAAACCTTTAGTAAAATTTCTCTCTTAAATTGGGCTGCCTAACACGATATCGCTTAGTTTTTTAATATAGAAGATTTTTGTAATTTTATTTTATATTTCATAACTAATTTTAATTAACCTTAATTAATTTTAGCATTATTAGACAAAATTAATTTAAAAATATCTATGGGTAATATTACGAAATAAAATCCACAAATAATTTTCAAAAAAGTAATAGGAATATGATAATGCATCTGTTCAATAAAATGGCTTGTATTACTGCACCACGCAATGTAGAAGTCAAAGAAAAAAGGTTAAGAAAACAGAAGTTATTAATAATATATATTTATAACGGAAACGGAATTCCATTACATGTTAAATGTTCGATTTTGAACCAATAAAATATTTTCACAGCATAATGTTTCTGGCATCCTTTTTTGAAGACAGCGCATTAGTGAAATTTACGTTGAATATATTTAACAATACATACTTAGATAAAAACAAAAATTAGAAAGAAAATAATTATGACAAATTAAGAAATAAAAATAAAATTAATCAAATGTGCAAAAGATTAATTTAACAATTCGACATCAAAAAATTACCTTTAAAGGCTAATAGAAAAAAATCATTAAGAAAAAAGACAAGTGATTTCTACTTATTCAAAAGTAAAATAAACAGAAGGAAGTTTAATCTTATATAATAACTTTAATCTTACTGTTTACACAATATGCATTTTAAACAGGTTTAGAGCAGATGGAAAATTTTCATTGGGCAACACTGTTATAATAAGTAGCTTGTATTTTCAAATATTCGTTTACCGCTATTAATATATGAAAGATTTAAAAATATGAAACGAATGAAATAGATTCAACAGCATCACATTATTCAGGAGTATTTATAATATTCACAAATAATAATGATAACCAATACCGTACAATTATTTTAATTAAACAGAAATTATTTTTTTGTTTGAAGTTCAGATACTGTGAAAGTTTTAAAATTAAATAAACAGGTAGCATTATTATATTGGCTATTACATATATACTCGTATTTTTTAAACAATATTAACAACTGTACTTTCGTACTTAGATCTGTAAGATTTAATTGTGAAATCAAAATTTACCTGGAAAAAACAAAATACAGGTGTTGGTTAACTGTGTTATGATGAAAATAAGACCATTTAATATTTAAATATAAGGCTGGGACACATTACGGATCGATTATAATACCAGTTTATCAACATCGGATGATATTTGCGGGTTATGCGCTAATATCATCAAGTTAATAATAATATCAAGTTGAAATTAATAATAGTATTTTCTTAGTGAAAAATAATAAGTGAAAAAGTGAAAAATAAGTTACGTGAAAAACTATATGAATTATTGAAAAGCAGTATGTTTAAAAGAAATAATGTTAATTTTTTTTTACGTAAACAGGATTACAGGTTACTACTATAATACGAATTACTACTAAAGTAGAAGCATAAATATTTAAACTATTCTCCCGTCATCTTTATCGATATAAACCACTGTAAACTATTATTGCCAATTTCAAATAAAGAACACTGTTTTAACAATATTTTTGTTTTAATCTTGTACACTTAATCTGCATCTTCAACTTCATACGTTAATAGGTCAAGGAACTAGATACAAAAGTAACGTAAACAAGAACAAAATTCAGTAATTACTGCATTGGATAATCAACGATCAAAATTATTAGGACATTGTATGAATCAGAACATCTAAGCATCTCAAATGAAATAGGACACCGCATCAAAAACTCCCTTTATAGCAAGAAGTACAATATAAGTATCTGTTAACCGTTTCAATAGAATATTTTATATAGGTAGTAGCAGTTATTTTAAGTATATTAGAATGTATTTTCAAGTAGCATAATTTCTTTACATTTAATTTACTAAAATCCTTTCCAGACCGATGATTCTTTAGTAAATTGAAACGAATAAATTTTTACATGATAACGCAGAGTAATAACGGATAACATCATTAAAAAAATAATTATAATAACTTGACCATTATAAGAAATATGGTGGTTGTCTTCTTCAAAGACATTTCATATAACTGCGATATCCTTGCAGTTACTATCAAGTGATTTAACTTTTATTACTTATAAAATAAAGACAAATTAATAAATAATTTTGACGAAAATTAATTTACAAGTAGAATCACCTCTGTTGAAAATAAATATATTTTACCACATTTTGTATTAAATTCAATATAATGTATCTATCCTTATTATTTACTTTGAAATATTTAATATACAAGAATATGCGTTTTTTCTTTCAATTTTTGCTTTTAGTTCTGCTGAAAAATCTGATTGATAATTACATATACAATTTTTTAAAGTTTATCTAACTGTCTGCTGTATTTTTTTCCTATTATAAGTCTTCCAACGAATTTATTATATTTAGTGAAATTTTCTACATGTAGACATTAAAAATAAACATTCCCATTAGTTATAAATATGTTAAACAGGATAATTTAATAAAATTACTCGTAAAGCTGTAATATTCATTCCTCCTATAACGTTTCTGAGAGAAATAAATAAGATAAAGAATTTACAATGTACGGTAAAACCAATTTACATAAGAGAATATTTAATAAAGAATAAAAACCATAATTTTCCAACTCATATAAAACAATAATATTCTTCAAATGAATATTTAAAACTAAATAACCATTGTTATACAATAAATACACTTCATTAAAATAAAATTATTATACAGGTAAGCGAAAAGTTACGAAACTCATATGAAAAAAAAAACACATGAAAACCAGTATACGAGAAAACTATTATATTTCAAGAAAAAGAGATATTAAAAAACTTCATCACATAAAATAATATTCTTATAATAAATATTTGAAATCTCCTGCATTTCCATCTATATAGGCATTAAACACGTTTCTTCATAATAGCAGCTACTTTTTTAATGCTTACAGCGCTGATATGAGCTATTTCGACTTAAGCGTTCCGTTTAAGTCCATCAACTGCACCAGTATTATTTCTGAACACTTTTTCTTTTGAATAAACTCAAAAAAAAAATCCGTGGGAGGTAAACTTAGCACTTTGATGGCTATAGATCGTAGAAAATGACTTGTAATTAAAAATAATTCTCAAGAATAAATTCACATTGAGACTTTGTAAAACGTATGATACTTTTTTTTTAATTCTCAAGAATAAATTCACATTGAGACTTTGTAAAACGTATGATACTTTTTTTTATAACCCAGCCACTGATAGAAAAAATAGAGACGTATTACTTGACTGTTGTGTGTGCATCATTAATAAAGATCAGGTACCAACTAAGGATTAGTGCCAACCTAAAAGTAAATTTCCTACTTCAGTGGAATAATGCGTTCAGGGTCGTATAAAATTTTCACTCTGTGTGTATGTTTTGTGTGTGTATGTAAATGAATATGTGAAACTAAATAACAAGTATAGACACTACACACACCCTATAGAAGCAATATATACATATATATGAAGAAATATATATATATATATATATATATATATATATATATTGTTACAAGACCGATATAATGGACCTGAGTAACGGATTCCTATCAATTAAGAAGCAAGTAGTAGAAACTATAATAGTGGGAGAAATCTAAAAAAATACTAAAAGAAACCTTTTTAAAACAGGTAACAGGTCCATTTAACAACTGTCTTTTGTAATACTGCCTACTGACACACCTAACAGATATTGTTCCGTGAAAAAAGTTACCAGACTCAGGTTTGGAATTTCATGGGAAAATGTGACGGCGGAAGATCGTCTTTATCCATCTTTACAGGTAAAGATGGTAGGAGTATAAATACTCCGGGGAAGACCACTTGAGATCAGTCTACGGGAGACGTTATGATATGAATCTGCGAGAAAGCCCTACGATAGAGTCCTGCGAGATGCGAGTTCTGTGAGATTTCAGTCTGCAAGGAGATTGCGCGAGAGAGCAAGGTAAGTGAAGGAGGAAATTTCTAGTGAATTAAGATCGACGCGATTAAGTTAACGTCACAAATAATTTCAGTGTGGACAGTACATGAAAACAAGAAGTGCTTCGATGAGTTACTGTTAGATTATAAGTGAAAGAAATAATGTGCTAAATTTCATTCATATATTGTTAAGGTAGTTTTATTTGTGAACAGCAAATGTATTTGCAGTAAAAGAACTTTATACTTGTCTTATCTATTGTATTATTATTTGTAATACAAGACTAGCGGTTAAAAGTGTTAATACTAGCGGTCATGCTAAAGTCTTTTTTCAATGGGACTGAATTATATTTAACCCTGTATAAAAAATTTGGACGATTGCTTTAGATTCTGTTTTGTATGTAGTCGCTGTTATTAATATTATTGTTGTTGTGATTACTACGATTATTATTGTTTGTTGTTGGCAGTATTAATATTCTAATTATTATTGCGGTTGCGATTACTACTTTTATAATTGTCGTTTATTATAACTATTGTCATTAATATTGTTATTATTGATTTGTCTTGTTTTACATATGATTTTAAACCAATGAATCTTATAAATCATATAAACATTTTAAATTGTTCTTCTCTCAACATAATGATAGAGCCGTGAACACGCGACGATATGCTATTAGTACAATAACTATATAATATTATATAAAGAAGAAGAGGGTTTTTGTTTGTTTGGGATAAATAAAAAACTACCCAATCTATCGCTACTAAATTCGTATACATGTTTCTTGGTATAACTGAGAAGTTTTCTGGATATATTTCATCTTGAAAATAAATTAGGTACGTACGTATTAGCCCGTCGATCATAACCATAATGGTCTCGTAACTTTGAAAATACGTCAAAGTATTGAACTGAATGATTCTAAACAACCGAATGGAAAATATTATATAATAATAGAAATAGATTTACATTAAAGTAATATATATATATATATATATATATTACATAAGAAGAGAGGGTTTTTGTTTGTTTGGGATTAACAAAAAAGACTACCCCAATCTTTCGCAACTAAAGTTTTCCCATGTTTCTTGGTATAACTGAAAACGTTTTAGGATATATTTCATCTCGAAGACTCTCTAATATTAAAATATATATATATATATATAATATAGTAGTGGAGATTTCCCGGTTGAAGCACAAACTTTAATGAATTGGTACTGTGAGTGTCTTTCACTGAGTGATCTGGGTTTCTGGGGTTGAACCGATTGATTATTAGCATCTAACAGTCAATTAATAATTTTTTGAGTTTCATTCCGAGTTTCAAAGATTAAAATTGATTTTCGAATTTTTTTGAAACCCCTGTAATTTTTTAATTTTCCGGTAATAAATGACGATATTAAACTGATTTTTTGGTGAGTGAAATCTTCATGTCAATAAACCAATTTCTAGATTTTTAAAATTCGGCCTTGAAAGGGAATGAAAAAAAGTAAAAAAAAATGATTGGACGATTGTAATTTTTTCCAATTCCGGCTATAGTAAACGAGGTATGCAGTAGATTTGGGCTTGCAAATAGTAATTCAGATAAATATTAAAAAACCATTTTCGGATTCATTTATTTCGATTTTTTTACGGAGTGCGAGTGTTATACGGCGCTGTAGCTCAACGAACACAGCCACTGCCACCGTTACTGTATGTGTGACTGGATTCGCCTGCCTCCGGTTATGTGACTAATAAACAAAAAATAAAAAGATTCCGCTATGGGAAACGCAAGTAAACAATTAGCGCGGGCGAAGCTGCGACGGTGAGCTAGTATATATATATATATATATAAAATTAAGAAAAGGCGGCAGTTTTGTTGTTGCTTAGAAAGTTAAAAATATGTCTAATGTATTAATAAATGAAATAACTGTATGGTTGAACACTTTACTAGAAATAAGCAGGATGATTCAGTATACGCAAGTTACATTTAAAGATAAAGGAAAGATTTATTGAAAGTTTAGAGGAAAACCTGTTCCGATAAATTGTACGTTTAGGATTAAATAAATTATTTTTTACCCTGTTTGAAGCGGAAAAGAGAGATAAGGAGGTGAATTTTTTTCTCAAACTTTTGGGTGAAATATGATTAAATAATAAATTAAATAATAAATAATAAATAAACTAAAGTTACCGATAAATATGTAGTAATTAACAACTATTATCATCTGACATTTTATATATTAATTTTTCAAAAATCAAATTTCATTTTGTCTAAAAATCAAAACTTTACAGTATTTTTTCCAATGATAAATTAAAAAAAAAAATTAAATGGGTATCTGTTTATATTGAAAGTAATCAAAAAGGATACTATTGCTCTTGGTTCATACTTATACCTTATAGATCGTGTTAAAAAATAAGTCACAATGAAATACGGAGCATAATATTTAATAACTATATGACATTACCCAAGTAAGCGTTCAATTTATACAATTCGTTAAAGAAAAGTAGCAATAACACTCAATATTCTCCAAAAGTCTATCGATTATAAAATAAAACTAAATAACTAAAATAAACTAAATAAATTATTGAAACTTTTTCCACTATAATATTAAAAAATAAATTTCTTTGATTGACATGTCTTCTCTTACGTAAAAACATTTAATTAATATAAATTTTATTCAGGGATATATGATCTGAATTATAAATTCATCGCTCTGTCAACAGACCGACGATTGGCTGAAAAAATATGAGTTTCGCACAAAATACGCGAATAAACATTGTGAACGTATTTATATCGTAAGACAGAGTAGAAAAAATAATCAATAAACAGGTAGAAAAAGAATAATATAAGTAATTTAATATGAAAATCATGAATTGACTTTTTAACTGAAATCATTTTATTTGTGTGGAAATACGTATATTTATGAAACAAACGTAGATGAAAACTGTACCTGTATTAAGTTATGCATATTAAAATTATTATGAATCAGTTTGTTTTTAAATGTAGACAATTATGAAATCATTATCCTTTTCTTTTTTTTTTATAGCAATGTATTATTTTAATCTGAAAATAGGTTGCAATAGTTATTGTTATATTAATATGATAATGTTTATAATTCTTATTAAAATTTTTTTTTCTGAATCACTCATTTAAACAAAGTAGAAATAATAATAATAATAATAATGCCCTGAGGTAGGTAATCCCCACGTCCGGAACACAACATCTACGTTCCACGTCCAGGGCGGCAACAGCTGTACTTATGTACAATATATATAGCTGGCTAACGGGGCTCCGAGTAAATTCCTCGGATGTATTACTTTATTGATCTGTCACCATCTTCAGGTCAACAGAGGGATTGATTTTTTCGGCTACCTGCAGGATATGAACAATTTATTGATTAGGAAGTGGACACATACCAAACTTAGAGCTGGCGATGTGGCGGCCAGGGTCAATGTTATTGCAGGTGTAACGGAGACCCTTCCGTTGTCCACATGCCCCCTGCGATGGCAAGCATGTAGCAATGGTGCCCATGTATGTCGGTGTATGGGAGCTCTGAAAGCTTCGGTGAGTAGGAGCCTGGAGTCAGTGCAGAGACTGCGCATCCGCTCTCTGCCAGGACATATGCCGATTCCACCGGAGTACCGGATCGGACCTCCAAGGTTAGTAGCTCTGGAGTGGGGGTGTACCCCGGCGGCTAGCCTTGCTACAGAAGGCATCCACTGTTCATGAACATTGAACATTCAAACGTGGCATAGGGCGCACGTAAACACCCTCGTTTAGAAACCTCCGATTCGCCACAAGCGAAGAGGAAAAAAAGTAAAGAATCTGATAAGATTAAGAAAAATGCTGATAGAATCAGTAAAGAATTAAAGAAAAGTCTATTTGGCTATAGCGCACCTAAGCCAAGATTTTTAATTATTACTAAGGAGAATGGAAACTTTCAAAAAGTTAGTCCATTCCTAATCGCAAGAGAAATTACTAATTGTGCTGGTGGTCCTGTCAAGGAAATTCGTAAAACTTTTAATGGATTGCATGTCGAAACCATCAACGACATCCAAAGCCAGAAAGTTTTGGCGTTGAAGAAGATCGGTGAATTTGCGGTTTCTGTCCAACCGCATAGCACACTGAACTCATCCAGAGGAGTTGTTTGTCGCGATCTTCTTAATTGTATAGACGAAGAAATTGTACAAGAAATGTCAAGTCAGGGAGTGACTCAATGTCGCAGACTTACTATGAGAAGAAATGGTGAGATTCTTCCTTCGGCCTCGCATGTTTTGACATTTAATAGGCCGAATCTTCCTGAAAAGGTACGAGCTGGCATCCATCGGCTTGATGTACGAGCTTTCATCCCGCAGCCGATGAGATGTTTTAAGTGTCAACGTTTCGGACACACAGCAGCAAGATGTAAAGCCCAGGAAATATGTATATGTGGAGAGAAAACACATGAGGGTGACCCATGTAAAGACCCTCCACCTGTGTCAACTGTAAAGGGCATCACAACTGTCGTTCAAGAAACTGCCCTACGTATAAATTAGAAACAGCGATTCAGGAAGTTAAAACGCTTCAGAAGGTCAGTTATCCCGAAGCGAAGAAAATAGTCAATCAACGTATACCACGACCATCGACTTCTTACGCAGAAGCAGCGGCTGCCCCTTCCACATCTAAAATTAATGTGGAGCAGTTGCTTAACACGATGGCACCAAGTCTTGCGACGATGATTGAAAGAATCATTGATTCAAAGATTGAGTCGACTCATCAGAGAACACAAAGTAAAGATGAAAAGGTTCATCCCCGGACTGACGTCGTTGACATGAGAGACACACCAGCGCCGTTTAAAAAACCAGCTAAATCTGCGATTGTAAAGTCACCAACTTGTGTAAGAATTAAAAATCTTGATTTATCTGACAAAGAGAAGCATATCGCTCCGTCGTGTAGTCACAAATCTAAAGAAATTGTGACAAGAAAACCTGAATCTGCGGAAATGGAGGTGCAAGTTATTATAGGAAAAGCACCAGGCGCAGATGAAATAAAACCTGTACCAATAGAGCCTCCAAAAGCGCAAAGATCAGCTTCGGTGAGAGCATCTATTTCAGCTGGACCCAGTACAGCAGTACAGTTAGAGTCCGGCTCATCCGCCGCGGAGACATCATCGCACATTAATTTAGATTCTTTAGCAAAGATGCTAACAGCGCCGGCGAAAGTTTCATCAACCGACGTCAGCCGAAGAACGTCACTGGCATCCGAAATAGAGGAAGACGATGCCATGTCTGAGGCCTCAGATACGCTGTCATCAGAGGTTGAGGCCATCAGAAGAATGGAGAAACGTAAAAAAGGATGGCCGAAAGGAAAGCCTAGAAAGTAATTTTATTGGATCAGAAGTTATAAGAAAAGTAAAATTTTGATCATTTTTTTTGACAAATGAAAATGTGAAATATTGAATCCTTTTTTTTATTTTTTTTTTGAAGTGGGATGGGGTTAATGACCGAAGTAGTCGATGCCCCTAAAAACCTCAAAAAATAAAAATAATAATACTAATAATAATAATAATAATAGTAGTAGTAATAATAATAATAATAATAATAATAAAAATGTAATGATATAAGATAATAATTTCTCTGAAAATTTTGAATATTGAATATCACATATATCTACACAATGACACTTTTCAGCCCTCAATATTTAATACAAATAAATAAATATATAGCTGAGGGGAAATTATTTAAAATGTATGCCTAAATGTAATTAACAACATTCAAACGGTTTTAAAAATGTAATACAATATTTTAAATAATGATATAATTTTTTTTCGTTACTTTATAACCAAACTTGATTTTATGCGCAAACAAAATGCGTGACTTTTATTAAACAGCTTATACAAAGCAACATACCGATAGTTTCCGGTATGTTTTTTAAATGAAATTGCAATGTAATTTCTATTAAAAAGATACCCAAATACTAGAAAGCTCTAAATCCAAATGCGGTCAAATCAGATGAGGATAATCAGAATAAGAAATATTAATTGGCAGTTAATAAAGTATACTTTTAAAATCTAAAAATATTCCTTTACTTTTAAATTTTCTACACGTTAGTAAAGTAAAAAAAAAAGTTAAAAATTACAGAGGTATTCTTCTTTAGTTTCATCAACAACAAAAAATCTCTTAACGATTAATGATTTCGGTAAACAGTAAATAAATTAGGTAATAAAAAATATCACTTTAATAGCCTTGTAATGAGGTAGTTATTAAACTTAAACCAATCACAACAGACGACCAATTAATTTCCATAAGATTTTAATATCTATAGATGAGCATTATAATAATTGTTTAGGAACTCATTTTAATCCAATCCAGGTGATATTTACTTTATTTTATGACCGTTTATGACTAAAACATTTTTTTTTTGTAATAAACAGATTACTGATGACAAAATCTTGAAACTATTTCACCGTAGTGATACATCAAATACTAATAAAAATATACTTCTTTTCTTCAGCCATATTTCTTTAATTTGATTAAAAGCTGATTATCCGTTCAAAATAAATATCTTTTAAGAATTTGTGTTACCATACGTTATTTCTTCCATCCCCTAACTTTTATCATAAGTGTTTTAAAATACAAAAAAGAAATAAAACAGTTTCTGTTTTACATTAGTAAGAAAATCACAGTATCACTTTTTTTTAATACTCCAAAAATTCCGCTGTTCTTTATTCAAAAATTTTGAATACTAACGGAGAATTTAAAAAAATTATTTTTCTATTTGAATATAACGTAGTGTCATTATTAAACTACTGAGCGCCGAGTATCAATTAAATTCTATAAATTGCAAGCAAATGAGTGTTTTATCGAAAATGGAATTACTGTTTGTTTTAATTGTCAGATGCATACGCTATAATTTCTTTTCGGAGTACAGTTGCTAATGGTAAAAAAAAAAAGTAGCGGAATTTTATAGCGGTGTTTATTTTTATTAATTGAAATATATCTATCACTAATCATTGCTTATCATTAGTGAGATTTAATGTCATTAAGTCTAATGATTTAAGGTTTTTTTTTTTTAACGTCATATTTACGGAGATACTAATATGGTAATGGTGGTTTATTGTACAGCACACTAAATTGTAATATAACAAACAATTCCAAATTTAGTATAACAAAATCAGTAAGAAACTCATTACATTATCTTTCATAAATTTGATATGACTTTTCCCAAATTATGAATTCCTTTTAATGCAATACTTTTTAAAAAAACGATCTTTTAGTAAAGGTACCAATCAGCTATATTTGACTTAAAAGCTTACATTTACCGATTGAAATTTGTCTAAATCGAATATAAAACGGGATACAGAAGTCAAAATATTCTTTATTCATAAATCAAATAATTAAATTGACCAAGAAAATTAAAAAAAATTGCTTGCGTAGTTGTGCTCAAGAAGACCGACTTTTCGTTTTCAACGACGCCCTCACTATTTCGCATTCAGAAACGTACCGATTTTCAGAGAACAACGTACAACATACGTTAGATTAACAGGTAGACCCTACATACAAGCACCACGTTTAAACTCTCTCACCATTCTGACTCAATGCATAACCGCGTATGAAAAATACACCAATACAAATTGATCTTAAATTATATTCTCAAATTGTCTGTTGTCGACCTTAAGTTAAACTTAACGGAAGAACAGCTCAACCAATCTTTATCAAATTTTCAAATGCACAA